>NW_027332035.1:800816-1100816 GCF_048418815.1 Hemitrygon akajei
AGTGGATCTAGCCCGGGCTCCAGATCGTCACGTTCACTGTCTCGTCTCCAAGCTATTTCTCTCGGACGGTTGTCCATTGACATGCATATTGGGAGCAGCGGGCATATGGCTCACAAGAGGATAACGGGAAAGATTGTCCGTGTGTGTCAGAGAGTGTGTGAGGGAGAGAGAGAAGAGCAGAAAATACTTCAACACTGAGAATCAGGTATACTCTGTCCACTCTATCCATGCTTTTCATAACCTTTTAATCCTCGATCAGATCTCCCCTCAGCCTCCAACGATCCAGGCGAAACAAATTAAGTCTGTCCAGACTCTCGTGATAAGTCCTCTAAACCAGCCAGTGACCTTGCAAATCTCTTCTCCACCCTCCCCAAAACATCCTTTGTATAGCGGGGTGACCACAGCTCTATGCAATACTCCAATTCCGGCCTAACCAGCAGGTTATAAACCTGCAGCGTAATCCCCTGACTTTTCAACTCAATGCCTCGACGAAGCATTCCATAAGTCTTCATCATCACCTTATCGACCTGTATCGACACTCTCAGGGAGATATGACTATTGATCCCAAGATCTCTATGCTCAGCCACTCTATTATTAATCTTGTCTTTAACAGTATACCATCTCCTTGTGCCCTCATCAGTCTGTCTTATCAACGAGTCAACAAATTGAATCAAGTTGCTGAGGCCAAAATCTGTCACGCACACATACATTTTGGGTCTCCATACTTAAGCCACTGGTTTCCAAAATACACTATTGTATTCGCTTCCACTGCCGCCGTCACTCTGTTGAGAAATACATACCTTTGACATTCTCTCGGTACCTATTTCCAATCGGCTTAAAACTATGCCTCTCGTGTCAGCCAGTTCAGCCTGGGAAGAAGCCTCTGACTATAAATGCATTCATTGACCCTCTTCATCCTATAAACCTCTAATAGGTCGCCTCTCAAACTCCGTCGCTCCAAGGAGAAAGAGCTACGTTCAAGCAATCTATTCTTATAGAGTACTGCTCCAATGCTGGCAACATCGTTGAAAATCTGCTCTGCACTCTCTCTACAGTATTCACATCCGCATGCACCACAGATTAATGTGTAACCCTAAATCCGGCGAGACAGTCTAATCCGCGACCATCAGCAAACCCGCGCGCACCCCTTTTCAGTAACATACAGTATCTCGGCGTTTTGGAAAAAAGGAATACCCGATTCTTTTGTTTGATCGGCTTGTGAGTGGTATTCGGCAACAATGAACATTGACGAATTCCTGGCATCGCCAGACCCAGAGTTGTTAGCGAAGGCGGAGAAAATATGATGTATTTGAGATTGCCAGCAGGTTGGAACACAAAGGTTTTTCGAAATTTACAACAAATCCTGTAATTCAGAGGAAAACCGTGAAACACTATATAGATCTGGGTGTGTTTGATGAAATGATTTTAGATCAGTTCCCTGTAAGTAAAGCAGCGACCCAGCTACAATCGGAACAAATAGCGTAAGAAAAGCTTAAAATAGAAGCTGATTTAAATCAGAAGCAATTGGAAACAAATTTGGAACAAAGTCGATTAGAAGCTGAAAATAAAAATAAAACAGAATTTGAACTTGCGATGGTGGAATTAAGGTCCGAGAATGAGTCTTCTGGTTCTAGAAAAACGTTTGTTGTTAGTCAGGAAATTAAATTGGTCCCTCCTTTTAATGAAACAGGAGTAGAGAAATATTTTCAACATTTCGAAACTGTTGCTTTGATTTCAGAGCGGCCGAAAGAGAAATGGTCAGTGTTGTTCCAGAGTGTAATTAAAGGCAAAGCACAACAGGTTTATACAGCTTTAACTGCTGAGCAAGCACTTGATTATGATACTGTGAAACTGCACATATTAAAGGCATATGGGTTGGTTCCGGAGGCATACAGAGAAAGATTCAGAAATTTGAAGAAATCTGTGGAAAAAACTAATGTGGAATTTGCCCACGATAAAGCTATGTGTTTTCAGAGATGGGTTTCCTCTAAGAATGTAAATAGGGGCTATAATAAATTGAAAGAGCTGATTTTAATGGAGGAATTTAAAAGGAGCATCCCTGATGAAGTAAAGACATAATTAAATAAGAGAGACTCTGCTACATTGCAAGACTCTGCTAACTTAGCTGATGAGAATGCTTTAACCCAATAAGAATAAATTTCCTCAGGGCAGAACTTTTAAAAGACAAAATAACACAGAGAATTAAGTTAAACCAGAAATTAAATCACAAATTAGTGAGAAAGGTAAGGAGTAAGGTAAACCTGTGAGGGAAAGGCAGTTTGGTGTTATTTGTAATTATTGTAAGAAACCTGGTCACGTAAGAGCTAACTTTTTCCGATTGAAAAAGAAGAAGAAGGAAACAGTCCCAGATGCTTGTGTGGAACGCACTGAAACGTTTGTAAATCCACAGGTTTCATAAACACAAATGAAGCTTTGTTAGAGTCTGACCAAGTTCAGAAGGCATATGATCATTTTATAAATGAAGGATTTGTATCCTTGAAAGAAGGATCTACTCCTGTGCCAATAAAAGTCTTTAGGGATACTGGAGCTTTTCGATCACTGATGTTAGGCAGTGTGTTAAAGTTTAATGATGAATCTGATACTGGTGAGGTAAATTATACACGAGGTGTTGGGAGTGCCCTTATGCCTGTACGTTTGCATAGAGTAAGTTTAAAGTCAGGATTAGTTACAAGACTTGTTAAAGTAGGACTACAACCTAGAGTGCCTGTGAATGATATTTCTTTATTGTTAGGAAATAACTTGGCAGGCGGACACAATTTTTTCCTGAAGTGCATTTGACAATAAAGTCAGAGGAACCACGGATGGATTCTAACACAGTTTCCTCCGTGTTGTAAACTCGAGCTATGACTAAAAAAGCTCGATGTGCAGAATGAGGTTGTTACTCATGATTGTGCAACTCATGATTCGTGTTTTGAGGATGTGACAGAAACTTTCTTACCTTTATTGTTTGAACAAGATTCTTGAAGTAAGTCTGACCATGAAGATTTGTCTCTTGTCTCGGAAGGGGATTATAGCAGAGCAGAGTAGAGACCCTGGGATTATCAAATTAATAAAATTGATAAGGTGTGTAGAATATCTATTTTGAGAAAGGGGTATAGGTGAGGAAGTGGAGACCACCTAAAATTCCTGCAAGTAATGAATAGAATATTGTTCACCAGGTAGTTGTTCCTAAAGTTTATTGAAATGAGGTTTTAACTTTAGCCCATAGTGTGCCCTTCTGTGGACATCAAGGGGTAAGGAAAACTGTGGACTAGATTTTAAAACATTTTTACTGGCCTGGTATGAGAAAAGATGTGGCGTCGTTTTGCAGAAAGTGTCATACTTACCAAATTGTGGGTAAACCTAATCAAGTTACTCCAGTGGCCCCACTGCAACCTATTCCCGCATTCAGTGAACCGTTTTCCAAAATTATTATAGATTGTGTAGGACCATTACCAAAAACAAAAAACTGGCTGCCAGTACTTGCTGACTATCATGTGCACTGGGTCTAGGTTTCCAGAGGCAGTAACACTTAGGAATATAACAACTATAACTGCAACAAAGGCTATAATAAAATGTTTTACTGATTTTGTGTTGCCTAAGGAAATACAATCTGATCAAGGCAGTAATTTTATGTATGGATTGTTTCAGCAGATAGTTTATAAACTGGGAGCTAAGCAGATTCTCTCATCTGCATACCATCCAGAATCGCAAGGAGCCTTGGAGAGGTTCCATTCTACCCTCAAGACTGTGATTAGGAAGTGTTGTGTGGAAAATGAAAATGATTGGGATGAAGGTATCCACTTCCTTCTATTTGCAGGAGATTGGGGCTGTGATGAAAAATGGAGGAGCAGGAGCAGATTTGATGAGCCTAAATTCTGCTCCTATTTCTTATGGTCTAACAGCTACAACTGATCTAAATTCCACTCCACGCTTTGTCAGTCTTTTATGCTGTTTACAACACTACCGTTTTCCACATCATCTACTAGCCTATTAGCACACATATCCACAATTCCAAATTGTTTTTATTCACATACGTTAGGTAATATACATATTACATAGTTTGGATGCTCAGACTGTATTTGACAACCCGCCCATTGGAGGGCGAGTTTATAACTCTGGCGGGAGAAAGCGATGTTGGGAAAGCCGATGATGCAGCAACACTGGGGGGGGGGCGGTTGGAGGGACTTGGGACAGGTGGCAGAGGAGGAATCAGAGACAAGAGAGGGTGGTGCTGATGATAATGCAGTCATGTCCATCCCTGAGACACCAAACAAAGTTCACTTGATTCCAATCAGTTGGCTTGTTCATCATTACAGAACGCCTCCAGTGCTTGCCACTCCCTCCACTCTCACTTCACCTTTTCCCAAACAAGACCCCCTTCTCGCCGCCACTTCACACTTAATTCCACAATAGTCCCATGTCGGAACACCGTTTTCCATCTCTGACATGTTAAAGAATTTGCTTTATTTTCTGCAGCAGAAGACTTCTATACATCTGAAATGCTTGCATAGTACTCTATATACGTATAGCCCCTCCCCGTCTGGAGATTTGAATCATCCATAGCGACAGGTGAGGTATCAGAGGATTAGAGGATAACAATTATTGTTCCACCGCTTTACAAAAGACTGACGAGGCAAAGTCTTCCTGTATTTTTCAAGATCAGGATGCATGTATTATCAAAGAATACATGGATTTTACAAATTAGTGATGTCTTTGTTTGCAGGTTGCCACAATGGAAGTAACGCAAAAGAATCCAATTTTTTTAAAAAATCATTATGATTTTTTTAAAGACCATCAAGAGAGAAGAAACATGAATGATGTGAAAAAATGAAGCAAACAACAGCATTCTGAACCAAATCAGAACCAAATCTGATTCGAACCCCGGAGCAGCCTGGAGTAGGCCCAAAGCCTCGCTTCTCCGTTCATCACGCAGCAGGCACGGAGCACAGCAGCACCGACAGTCTTATATACTCAACGCTATGGAGATCACTCGTACGGAAATGAGCGAAACGGGCTGTCGTCCTGACCGATATCCCGTCTTTTATGTCTATGTGGGCCGGTGTTTCAATTGACATAACATTGGTACAGCGAAAGTCTACGGCACAATTTACCACAGGAGAGAGTTGATGCCGCTTTGATTCATATCTAAAAACTTGCTGTCTGTTCCCGAGTAAATACAAATGCAAAAAATAAATAATAATAATCTAAGATCTCCCTGTCTCTTTCGTTCCACGCACAGCTTACCATTCTGGTCTTCCAGAGGACCAATTTTGTCCTTTGCAATCCTTAGGATTCTCCCTCACCCTGTCTGTTAGATCAACCTCATGACTTCCTTTACCCTGTAGATCACTTTCTTATGTTCTCTTCCATTTTTATACACCACAAGCACCTCATTTGTTCCGGCCTGCTTACACCTGCAGTGAACCACCTTTTATATCTTCACCAGGGCCTCAACATCTAAAGATGCCGACATCTTTCAACTTTACCTTTTATTCAGTCAGACATATATAAGAATTTTACTCCCAAGGTTACACTTTTTGAAGCTTCCCACTTCCCAAGTTCACATTTGCCAGAAGACAGCCCGTCCTAGTCCACACTTGACAGATTACTTCTGATTCCATTAAAACTGACCTTTCTCCAAGTTAGAATCTCATCCCGCACACCAGACCTAACTTTGTGCGTATTTACCGTGAAACAAATGACCTTGTGGTCACTAGATGCAAAGTGTTCTCTACACAAACCTTTGCCACTGCCCTCGCTCTCCATATCCAGTCATGCCCTGAGCAGTCGAGAATCTGAATCGGCTTTATAAAGTGCTGGTGTGGCCTCAAACGGAGTATTGTGAACAGGTTTAGACCGCTTATCTTCAGAAGAATGTTCTGAAACTGGAGAGGGTTCAACGAGGTTCACGAGCATGATTCCAGGTTCGATGGCTTTCGGTCGGCATTCACTGGGATTCAAGAAGAATGAGGGTTGACCCGATTGAAACCTATCGAATGGTGAAAGGCTCTGACGATAAGCCGGGAAAGTAGAGGCGGATGAGCCTGAGACCAGCGGTTAACTTATTGTCAGACATTCTAAGGGACAGGATATAGAAGTATTTCAAAGGTATCAAATGTTTCAAATGTGTAGTTAATGTAAGACAAATGTATACAATATACATCCTGAAATTCTTCTCTTCGCAACTATCCACGAAAAGCAAGGAGAGTCCCAATGAATGAATAACAGTTAAATGCTTGCACCCCAAATTCCCCCAGTAGCAAAGCTACCATCTCCTCCCCCACCACCCACCAGTTAAGAAAACATCGGCGCCCTCCACCGAGCACTGAAACGTGCAGCAAAGCGTCAATAGAGACACAGAATTGCAGAATCCCAAAGACTACACGTTCATCCAGTAATTCAACATACCACAGCCTCTCTCTCTCTCTCTCTCTCTCTCTCTCTCTCTCTCTCTCTCTCTCTCTCTTCTCTCTCTCTCTCTCTCTCTCCCTCTCCCTCTCTCTCTCTCCCTCTCCTCTCTCTCTCTCTCTCTCTCTCTCTCTCTCTCTCTCTCTCTCTCTCTCTCTCTCTCCCTCTCTCCCTCCCCCCTCTCTCTCTCTCTCTCCCTCTCTCCCTCTCTCACTCTCTCTCCCTATCTCCCTCCCTCTCTCTCTCTCTCTCACTCTCTCTCTCTCCCTCTCTCGCCCTCTCTCTCTCTCTCTCTCTCTCTCTCTCTCTCTCTCTCTCTCTCTCTCTCTCTCTCCCTCCTCTCTCTCTCTCTCTCTCTCTCCATCTCTCTCTCCCTCTCTCTCTCTCTCTCCTTCCTCTCTCTCTCTCTCTCACTCTCTCTCTCTCCCTCTCTCGCCCTCTCTCTCTCTCTCTCTCTCTCTCTCTCTCTCTCTCTTCTCTCTCTCTCTCTCTCTCTCTCTCTCTATCTCTCTCTCTCCGTTTTACAGCGACAGGGGGGACATAACAAACAGCTCGCTGATGTAAGATGTTAAATGTCTGTTGTGTCGCTTGTTCCGAGCTCTGTGCCGAGGAACTCGAGTCTCCGGGCACACGGCCAGCAGCCAGCTCGCTGCTTTCGATCTTCCGTCTTCCCACGAAGCACCGATTTCCTGCAACGGCACCGACCTCGACTCCACCCGCCTCCAGAGCCACGAAATCCCGGAATACTGAAGGCGCCTTTTTTTATTTAGTCCTCGTCCTTGGTATATCGAATAACGGCCAGTCGTCAGACTCGAGAACGGGTCCCATTCCCGCAAAGAACCAAAGTCAGTTTGTAATTCCAGGCCCGGGTCTTCAAAAGCAACATGAGAAGGAAAGATAGAGATATTGAATTAGAACTAGAGCTCTTTTCGAAGTTGCAAACAAGGAGTCGCCGTTAGGCGCCATCTTCCTCCTCAGCTCCACGTAACATTGGATTTTCAATGGGAATATGGTAAACTGGATTTGCAGCTGACACCTGGATACAGAGCATGAGTGGCAGTGAGGCAGATTATCGAAACTTGGAGATGAGTTTAGCAGCTGGATAAACGGGCTGACGATTTTGCAGCTGGAATGTAATGAGGACCGATGTGAGGTGTTGCGTTTTGTCGGGAACAACAGAGTAGGACTCAGACAGTGACTGGTCGGGGATTGTGGTCTGCGGAGAGCAGAGGGATCCGGGAATACAGTTCCATAGTTCAGGGCAGGGTCATGAAGAGAGCCTTTGGCACATTGGCCTTCATGAATCAAGAGTACCCGAGTTACACGAATTGCAAAGTTATGTTGAAGCTGTAAATGACGTTTACTGAGGACAATCCTGGAGTACTGTGTGTAGTTGGAGTACTGTGTGTAGTTTGTATCATAGAAAACCTACAGTACAATGCAGGTCCTTCGGCCCACATAGCTGTGCTGAACCTGTCCTTAGAACTACCTAGGCTTACCCATAATCCTCTATTTGTCTATGTTCCATGTGTCTACCCAGGGTCACCTATCTACACGAAAAAATACATCAAGAACCGTGAACGAATAGAGCGAAACTTTATAATGATGTTTCCAGGAGGTGAGGACCTGAGTTGGAGAGAAAGATTCAAAGGGTTTTGTCGCACCGAAGCCTGAGACTTTCCCCCCTCAGTTTGGGTGAGGCTTGAATAAGAGGTCATAAGTTCGGGGTAAAAGGAAAAGGGTTTAAGGGTAAAATGTGAGGGAACTTCTTTACTGAGAGGACAGTGTGAGTGTGGAATGAGACGCCAGTGGAAGTGGAGAAGTGAGGTTCCATTGAGCCACTTGGACAGGTACATGGACGGGAGGGATGGTCCTGGTGCTGGCCGAAAGGACCGTCGGGAAACAGACTATCACACTCTGGAGGAGACGATGGGTATGTTGATGTGTGAGGAGTTTGATACCTCTACATCCAATTCCTAGAATCTTCTCCAGAAACGAGTCTACCCCTAACTTGACTCTATATTTTCCAGGATTATCCATCCCCCTACTTATATAACAGAATAAGTTCGATCAGCGCTTTTCTGAGATCTTACTCGTGGCTACAGAGAACACAAATATATTGGTCAAGTCACTAGTGATGTCATTTCCTGCCTCTCCCAATAATCTGCAGTATATCCTACCAGGCTCTGAGTAAATAATCCACCTTACTGCTCGATAAGAGACTAAACACTACCTCCTTTGTGGTCCTGTACTGATACAAATTTAAAAGGCATTGTGATTAAGTATACGATAGGAAAGGTTTAGTTAAAGACTCCTGCAGCAGGGAAAATAACCTTTCAGCACCTGTGCCCATGTGACTATTCAAGCTAACTCATGCCCAGAGGAAATGGCTCACACGCAGGCAGATGGAACAATTTTGATGGGCACCAGTGCAGCCTGGAAGGGCCACTCTCAATGCTGAAACTGCAGGGTTTCATCCAAAACTTCGACAGTATTCCTCTCAGGAGATTGTGCCTGACCTGGTATGTTTCTTAAACTGTTGCATTCTATACAAAGTATATTTTGTGCAGGAGGTCACCAGGAGTGTGGAGGATCGTAGTTCATAACTCCCAGAGTGCCTGCTGCCGGCTGATGGCGCAATTTTCTCTGTATCGGCAGAGGCTGAGGGAGGTCTGGCAAACATCGCCGGAACAGACACTCGGAGGTGCGGACGGAGAGCCACGCCCGTCCCTGTAGATGCCGCGGCCGACGACCACCGACAGCAGTATCGCTGAACTCCGACATAGCGATAGAGCAGACGAGGAGGGTCTGAGTCTGGGGCAGATTTCCACCAGGCCTATCGTAGTTCAGAACCTTCACTGTCCCTGCTGTCACTGGCAGAGGAACCTGTCGGTCAAATGAGATGATTAGTTAATGTGAATTTCAGTCATGGAGAGAGGTGGGAATGTAAAAACAGCAACTATGTTGCCTCAGGAAAATAGAGGCGGATCAGTTCAACAGGTTAAAGTACAGTTGGGTGTGTCTTATGCAGAGACCTTGCAAAAAGTTAATAAACTTAATAAAGTGTTCCAGTCAGAGAATAGACTAGGGGGTCAGTGGATATATGTCGGCATTACAGTTCTCTCAGTAAAGATACTGTACTGGTGGATACAATTGAGTTTGTGATGTTAATAATGGATGTGGTGAATTGTACTGATCAGACATCTCGTCCTACTGGCAAAAAAATAAAATGATTGTGAAAGCTGCAGAAAGGTATCTCGGTGTAACCGGTGTTATGTTGGAAGCTGTAAATGAAGATCTGATGGGTGGAGTATCTGCATCCTAGTCTATCCCAGCCTGATTTTTCATCGTCAACACATTAAGAAGTCTGCTTCTCATTTGTCAGATTCCCTCGATGTTTTGAGTATTCAGGAAAAGAGATTATTTTCACAGTTAAATTTTTCTGTGCAGGATTATTTTGTCGTTTGAAATGTTATATCACGTTATTCAGCAAACTGCGATGGATGTGATTCTCATTACAAACAGAATTAATAGGAGAAAGGCTGTAACACTGTGGACTGAGGAGTGTGCAGAGGCGATTAGGGAGTGGGACAAGGCGTTTAGGAAAGTGAAGAAGTATCAGTGTCGCAGTAACCTTATTAAGTATAAAAGGGCAGAAGCCGTGGTGAGGAAAGTGGTGAAGATTGCGAAAAAGATTTTCTGGGGACATACTGTGACCATATTGCAGGGGATTGGCAGGTCAGACGTCACCAGGACAGGATGATACATGTAATTGTTTGATCAGATAAATGGGGATGTCGGCATATTTCGGGTTTTGCCAGTGAATCTAGTGGTGCAGACGGATTTGGCGGAGCATCCAGCTTTGCGGATGTGTTCAGCTTTAGGGGTATGACAGCGAATGTGTGAGTGCACAAGGATTTCACGCTGTCGGATGCTTTGGGGTGGACACTGATTTGAAGGTTCATTGAGGGTTTTCTGGAGAGCACAGATTTCTGGATGCAGACTGATTTGCACGAAGTTGGGTGTATTGGCGGATCTGGCGGTGAACACTAACCTGGGTGAGCCGGGACACCTGGGGGTGTGTCGGATTTCAAGGTTTTTCCGTTTATCCATACTTTAATGAAAATGCAATGTCAACTTTGACCTTTGTTCTTCCTATGTTTTAAATGGAGACAACCTTTTTTGTGAACTGTTTGAAAAGATTCTTGCTCTGGCACAATCTAATGTGCATGTAGGGGTGCCTCCTGATTTGGAGCTGCGACAAGTTTCAAAGTTATTCCATTTGTACATACATTACTAATAAATGCAATTTGAATTATGCCCTCTGTTCTTGTCTTTTTTTTTATTGTTCAGGCAGCCATTTTGTGAAGTGTTGGAACTGTGCATTTTGGGGAGACAGATGAGAAGGGATTAAAACAAGGGGATAAAGTGAATTGGAGATGGACACGTGTATAGTCCGGCAGGGTCAGGCAGAGACAGTAGGTCGACCCACACACAGACACACAAAGTTTTTTTTGGAGCCGGCGGGATTCGAACTCGGGAAACTTCGCTCCGAAGTCCGGCGCTGATCCGACGACACCACCAGCCGGCGTAGTGTTCGTGATTCAATACAATTTCACAAGCTGCAATGGCATCATTTACTTCAATATTTTATGTCTGATAAATGGTTACTTTGAAGTGCATATTTACACTGGAAGCACATTTAATTGATAAGATAACTCGGACGGTTCAGTCACCTGAGTTGGGAAAAATTAGCCCCCAGTGGTCTTCATATTAATTGGATAGTTTAATCGCCATCCGTCACCGCGGGAATTTCACGTGTCTGATGTAATCGATTTGTATAGAATTTTAAATCTTTATTTTTAAATCTGTTGAAACCTGTCCCTGTGGAGTCACTGAATTGTATTAAAAACCCGAGGCATGTGCTGCCTCAGCATTTCATTCCGAGAGATCGCGTGTAACACAGGGGGGCCAAATCACTGGACAGAGAAAATGGCTGCATTGTTGGATATGTACAGGAGTGTGGAGAAAATATTGTACGTGTTCATTTCCGTTGTTGGAGTTCCCGGTGAGTGAGCAGAGGGATACATGTTTGGAATTTCTGATTGTTACCGGTGTGAACCTATTCATGATCATTTTACAATCTTCCAACTTGATATTCATTGTACAAATATCCGTCAGAGATATCGATCCTGTCAAATCGACTTTCGGATTTTTCATATTCAATGACAAAGGGAACTAAACCCCTGTCTCTCCTCTAACTCACGGTATCGACTCCAACGCTGTTCTTGCCTTTAATGATACCTAGTCCAGATTTGTCGCAGTGCTGAGGACAGGCAGCTCCCCGAGAAGGTGTGACTGGGGGTGGGAGGTGGGGTTCATTGTCAGGTTCACTGTTTCTGAGTTATTGATCAAAGAAAGCCCCTGGTGCTGTGTTTCGCGTCTCCCTGTGGAGTCTGTCACAATCGTATCCCGCTGCCTTTTGGTCAATAATTTGGTCTACTCGCCCTATCCGGTGTTCTGGGATCTGCTCACGAGTGTTATCGAATTGATCTGCGGTGTAGATTTAATCCGTTAACTGAGCCACTCAGTCTCTGTTTGCTAATACTGTTTTCAGTGTTTTCAGTGTGTTTCTCCCTTCTGTATCTCATCTTGGAAACATCAGATGCTGATTTTCCAGAGTCCTGGTCAGTCACGGTTAAGTCAGTGAAACCGGCCCCATCAGCGACTGGAATCGGGATCAGCAGCGATCGTTGTTGCTCATTCAGCTCGTTTATATCGCCGACGATTGCCCACACATTGCTTTATCTCCACACTGAAGAAAACAATTCAGAGATAGTGTGACCCGTGCCTGGTGCTAGATTAGCAGCCGTTCACAGACATCTTTAGCTGGAACTCGATCCGGTGTTAATTCCCGGAGAATGTGTCAAGAAATGCCCAGTGTCAGTCTCCCTCCCTCTCTCTTTCCAGTGACTGCAGTGGCGATTGTGACCCTGTCCCGGGGAAAGTGCGGCCTCTCTACCTGCACCACTCGCTACCTGGTGGCCATGGCAGCGACCGATCTACTGACCATTGTCACCAGCGTCATTTTGACTCGAATCACATGGTTTTACTTCCGGTGGAGTTTTCTGGACATCACCCCTGTGTGCAGTGTTATCGATGTACTGAGCTTCACAGCCACACACTGTTCTGTCTGGTTCACCGTCACTTTCACCTTTGACCGGTTTGTCGCCATTTGCTGCCAGAAACTGAAAACAAAATATTGCACCGGGAAAACTGCGGCTGTGGTTCTAACAACCACCGGCGTACTGTTCTGGCTGAAAAACGTTCCCCGATACTTCATTTGGAAACCCCGGATGATCATCGACAATGTACCGTGGTTGTGTGATCTCAGGGACAATGTTTTCACTGACCCCGGGTGGGTCGGATATGACTGGCTCGATACGGTTTTAACCCCATTTCTTCCTTTCGCTGGGATCCTGCTGCTCAACGCTCTGACAGTGAGACACATTTTAGTGGCCAGTCGGGTCCGTAAGGGGCTGAAGGGTCAGAGCAAGGGGGAGAACCGCAGTGACCCGGAGATGGAGAGCAGGAGGAGGTCTGTGGTTTTACTCTTCACCCTCTCCGGCAGCTTCATCCTCCTGTGGATGACACTGGTTGTAAATTTCATATATTATCAGGTCTCAGGAAAGGGATTCGATTTCAATGATTCTGAACGGATCTTTCACTACGTCGGGTTTTTGCTGAGTAATTTCATCTGCTGCACGAACACATTTATTTACGCGGTGACTCAGTCGAAATTCAGGGAGCAGGTGATCAGCGCGGTGAAATGTCCGGTCACCTCGGTGCTTCAGTTCATTAATAAAGCCGCGTCCTGAGCACAAGCCGGAGGCGGTTGCAGTGAGGGTTCCAGCTCCTGACATTCACCCCCTGATCACCCAGGTGTTATTCCCCGGCAGGTTGTCGCATCGACCGGCAGCTCCGGGACATTAGGATAGTCTATGTTTTGTGAGGGGCAAGGCACTGTCCTGGAGACTCAGTACCGCATTGGACCTGCCAGATGACAGTCAAAGATCTGCACCGAAACGCTGTCCAGCCATTGGTCTGTGCATATGTCCATCTATTCCCTTTGCGGCCAATCAACCTTACAGACCACAAAACGGCGGGGATCTAGTCGATTACTGGCTGCCTAATCCAATGTCGATCACACTACTCTCCGCCTTCCCCTTGAATGATTTGCTAATGTAACGAAATGGGGCGGGTTTTGGTTAAAAGGCGTTTGACAGATCAAATTATTTTTTGAATAAAATTCCTTCTCTTCTTGTTTTACACCGTTCCCTCATTAAGCTAATAGTTACGCATTCTGCAGTGGTGTTTCCTTTATGCTCATTATCCCAACAGTCTTGCTATAATTCTCAATCCCACCAACCCCCTTAGCTTCTGATTTGCCGGGTGGAAGGTTTTTATCCATCGCTGGAATTGTATCAGCTTTTGTAACTCAACCTCTCCGTGCAGGTTGAGACCAATAAGAAGACACATAAACCTCATAAGAAGTGGGCCAATGAGTTTCCAACAGTAAATCTGACAGACCGCTAGAATAAATTGTTTTAAGAAACATCAAAACCGAAAAGGCATGTGAATAAATTAGAGCTTTACACGGACAAATTTCCTCCACCCAGTGTAAGTTTAAAATGATGGCAACAAGTTCTTCCCTATGTACTGATACAATGGTTTGTAAGTTGTTTCTTTATCGTTACCTGTAATTAAGGCACAGAAACCGTTAGAGGAACATCTCAGTTGTTAACTTTTGATTCTTCTGCGACAGTTAATATATCATAATAGTTTTCCAAAATATACTGATAAACCAACAGACTCTCGGACATTGCAGAATTCTCAGATTTATTAAGCTCTGTGACCTAAAATCAGCTAGTCAGAGGGAGAACAAGATGGGGTTTCAGAGAACGTGACATTGGGGAATATTGTGTAATCCCACAATCCCATCTTCCCCGCGCGATAAGATTCCAGCCACCTAAACATGAAAACACTCTTCGTGTGCTGTTGCCAACCGTCCTCGAACACAACTTCAACAGGATGGTAATCTACTTGTCCCGTCTAATAAATCCAGTTTGTTAATATCACCTGCAATCTCCGCAATTATACTTGGCTCATTTCAACCAGTAAAGCTGAAACAGGGGACCACCTTATTGCGCCAGGACACTTCCGAACACTTTAAAATGGAAGATGACGCTAATCTACAAGTCACACAGCCATAATCAACAACAGATCCAATTAAACAAATGAACATGGCCCACAATTATATTCATGTAGCTCCCCAGAACACCCATATAGACAATTGAGAATATTTAATGTTATTTTGTTCTGTCACGTCTTGAAGAGTTTGACCATATCATTTCAAATCAACTGCAAGCCTATTAATCATATTTATAAAACACAGAACTTGCTCAGGAGCGACTGAAAACTTAAATCCTCAGATATTTGCTGACTGTTCAAAATTAATAACTGCTAATTGATCCAATATACAGTATAATTGCAACTTATGCCTCTAACCCATAGAGCTCCATCATCTGCATATAGTGATTTACACACCTCAGTGCCTGTCTCAGAGAAAATATCATTAATCATAACATTAGATAATAAAGGGTTACAAATACGGCGTTGTGGGTTCCCACCCGTACCAGCACCGACCGTCCAAATATAAAACTCAGACAAAGTCTTGCAGCCTCCTGCTCGATCCTCATTTCCATAAAGCCATAAG
This sequence comes from Hemitrygon akajei, assembly GCF_048418815.1. Taxonomy (NCBI): domain Eukaryota; kingdom Metazoa; phylum Chordata; class Chondrichthyes; order Myliobatiformes; family Dasyatidae; genus Hemitrygon; species Hemitrygon akajei. The sequence goes on from NW_027332035.1 coordinate 816,004, forward strand.
ACATGGAAGAAGAGTTAGGCCATCCGGCCCATCGAGTCTGCTCCACCATTCACTCATGGTTGATCCTTTCTTTCCGTCCTCCTCAACCCCAGCTACCGGCCTTCTCCCCTGAACCTTTGATGCCATGTCCAATCAAGAAACAATCAATGTCTGCCTGAAAAGCACCCAACGCCGTGGGCTCTGCAGCTGCATGTGGCAAGAAATTCCACAAATTCACCACCCTTTGTCTGAAAGAATTTCTGCACATCTCTGTTTTGAAACGGCGCCCCTCTCTCCTGAGGCTATGCCCTCTTATCCTAAACTCTCCGACCATGGGAAACATCCTTTCCATAATTCAATCCAAAGTCCTTCCGGACTCCGCCTCCCGCTATGGACATGCTAGACGTAGTTGCTTATTGTCCGTCTTTAATCTCTCCCTTTTCCGATCTAAACTTTGAAATTTTAGCTTTATTCAGTCGAATTTTTATAACAATAGTTATAATTATGGCTACTTCGAAGAGCACCAGACGAAATCCCCACCCCTCTAACGGAAAATCTAAACAAAGCTGACTAGTTCTCGGAAGAAGCCCCTTGGGTCAAGAGATTGAAATCTCGAATCACCGGTATCTGCACTGAAATAACTCAACTAAAAGAGAAATTTGAAGAAAAAATTGACTCTCTGAGCCTCGATCTTAAAGAAGTTAATCGAAATGCGGCTGACCTTTCTTCTCGTTTGGAAAAGGCTCAACAACGGATCGTGGATTTGGAAGCTCGATCGCGTCGGAATAATATTCGAATTGTTGGATTAAAAGAGAAGTCAGAATCTGCCGACACACTGGATTATTTTGCTAAAATGTTTCAGTCTTTATTTCCGGAGGTTTGCTCGCAACCCCCGGAGCTTGAATCGGCTCCCAGAACCGGTGCTTTAAAATCTTTGGATGAAGGTAAATACAGGCATGTTGTTGTGCGTTTTCTCCGTCTTAGAGACGAGGACCGCATCATTAAACTTGCAAGAAAACAAAAATTATTTCAATTTCAAGATTCAGAAGTTCGGTTTTTTTCCAAGATTTTCCACGTGAAATTGTTAAGAAACGTGCTGTATTTGTCTCTTCTATGAAATTAGCTTTTCAAAAAAAGCTCTTTCCATTATTACAATAGCCAGACAAATTAAGGTTTTTTGTTAAAAATTCTGGTGTTCGTATTTTTGATGATCCAGCCGAAGCATTGCGTTTTATTAACTCTTTGTCTGACGAGTCCGATGGCGAACCTGAAGTTTGAATAATTTATAATAATTTGACTGTCTCGTGGTGTAAAGCGATGAAATTGGAAGATCTGATGGTAATAGAAAGTTTTTACCTTGAAATGTATTCTTAGCTTCGAAACAGACTGGTTCGGATGGTTTCAACCTTCGAAGATATAGCGGGAGAACTGTTGAATGACTCTAGATAATTCTGAACCATCTAGTTTTTTTTTCTCTCTGCAGCATTTAAATAAACCAACTGGTTTTAGTTGTTCTGTATGCTTTTTTAAAACTTTTTTTTTGTTAAGTAATTGCTTGGATTTCTGTACGTTTTACAGAAAGACTGGATAATTCCAAGATGACGATTGTTTTTCCTTTTGTGCAAGTATTTCATTCACGACGAGTCTGAAGCCTGAAGTTTGAATGATTTATAATGGCTTGATTGTCTCGCGGTGTAAAGACTGATAAGACTTGAAGGTCTCGTGGTCACAGAAAGTTTTTAGCTTAAAATTCATTTTTATTTTTGAAAAAGACTGGTTTGGACGGTTTTAACCTCAGAAGATATAGTGGGAGAACTGTTGATAGGCTGTAGTTCAGTTCGTACTAACGAGAACTTTTTTTCTTTTTGCAGCATTTAAATGAATTAATTGTTTTTTTTTATTCTGCATGCTTTATTGAAGATCTTTTAAGTAATTATTTTGCTTTTCTTGTGTTTTAAAGATAGATTGGATAATTTAAAGATGGCGATTGTTTTTCTTTAGTGCAAATATTTCAAGAATCGTTTTGGATGTGTTTTTCTTCCCTTATCTAATACTATGAAGGTTACTTTCAAATTGAAGGTCGTTTTGTTTTATAGGAAAAACACTATCCTTTCAAGTTCACTATACTGAGATATATGTCGACTGTAATGAGATTTATTTCCGGTAGACGGGGACAGAGATTACTTTTTTTTATATTCACGCAGGCGGAGCTATAACAGCATTGATGCTTTTCCTGGGGCTTGCGTCGATAGATATCGACTTTTTTTTCCGGGCTTTGTAATTGAGATCTTGTTTTTTTTTTTTCTTTTTTTACCCCCGTTATGGAATCCCGGATTATTGTTATTGTTGCTCATCTACGCCATTTTCGATCCCTTGATCCTGAAAATATTTTAATTAAAATCATCTCTATGAATCAAACGGGCTTTATTAAAGGCCGTTTTCCCCTTCCCCCACCACCACTCTGCAATCCACTCTCTCTCAGATCCCATCGTCAGCTCCCGGGCCCTCTTCCTCTCACCCTAACGCTTCCCTCTCCACTGATACTACCAGTGTCACTCACCCCTCTGATCCCGTCTCTCATCCGTGCCGGGTCTTTACCATTCCCTCCGACCTTCAACTCTCTGAGGCAGAGTGCTCTGTCCTCAGTAAGGGCCTCAGCTTTATCCCTCTTCGCCCACACCTCAGCGAGTTCCGCGTACGCCATGACGCTGAACTCTTCTTCCGCCGGCTCCGTCTCCGAGCTTATTTCTTTGGCAATGACTCTCCTACCCCCACCGATGACCCCTTCTCCCATCTTCAACCCTCCTCCTCTTCATGGACACCCCGCTCTGGTCTTCTGCCTGCACTGGATCTCTTTATTGCTAATTGCCGACGGGACATCAACCGTTTGGACTGCACCACACCCTGTTCCAATTCCAACCTAACTCCTTCCGAACGCTCTGCTCTCCGCTCCCTCCGGACCAGTCCCAACCTCACTATAAGAACCTCTGATAAGAGGGGAGCTGTTGCTGTCTGGCGGACTGACCTCTACCTGGCCGAGGTACAGCGACAACTCTCTGATACCTCCTCTTATTTACCCCTTGATCATGACCCAACTAAGGAGCACCAGGCCACTGTCTCCTATACCATCACCAAACTTATCAGCCCTGGGGATCTCCCATCCACTGCCACCAACCTCATAGTTCCCACACCCCGCACTTCCCGTTTCTACCTCCTACCCAAGATCCACAAACCTGCCTGTCCAGGTAGACCTATTGTCTCAGCTTGCTCCTGCCCCACCGAACTCGTTTCTGCATACGTTGACACTTATCCCCCCCCCTTGTTCAATCTCATCCCACCTATGTTCGTGACACTTCTCACGCTTTGAATTTTTTTCAATGATTTTAAGTTCCCTGGACCCCACCGCCTTATTTTCACCATGGGCGTCCAGTCCCTATATACCTCCATCCTCCACCCGGACGGTCTCAGAGCTCTTCGTGTCTTTTTGGATTCCAGACATAACCAATTCCCCTCTACCACCACTCTCCTCCGTCCAGCGGAATTAGTTCTTACTCTCAATAATTTCTCCTTTGGTTCCTCCCAGTTCCTCCAAACCAAGGGTGTAGCCATGACCACCCGCATGGGTCCCAGTTATGCCTGCCTTTTTGTTGGCTTTGTGGAACAGCCCATGTTCCAAGTCTATACGGGCATCCGTCTCCCTCTTTTCCTTCGCTACATCGACGACTGCATTGGCGCTGCCTCCTGCACGCATGCTGAGCTCGTTGACTTCATTAACTTTGCCTCCAACTTTCACCCTGCCCTCAAATTTACCTGGTCCATTTCCGAAACCTCCCTACCCTTTCTTGATCTTTCTGTCTCCATCTCTGGAGACGGCTTATCTACTGATATCTACTATAAGCCTACAGACTCTCACAGCTACCTGGACTATTCCTCTTCCCACCCTGTCTCTCGCAAAAATGCTATTCCCTTCTCACAATTCCTCCGTCTCCGCCGCGTCTGCTTTTCATTCCAGGACGAAGGAGATGTCTTTCTTTTTTAAACAAGGGGCTTCCCTTCTTCCACCATCAACTCTGTTCTGAAACGCATCTCTCCCATTTCCCGCAAATCTGCCCTCACCCCATCCGCCCTCCACCCCACTAGGGATAGGGTTCCCCTTGTACTCACCTACCACCCCACCAGCTTCCAGATCAAATGTATAATTCTCCGTAACTTCCGCCACCTCCAACGGGATCCCACCACCAAGCACATCTTTCCCTCCGCCCTCTTTCTGCTTTCCGGAGGGTTCGCTCCCTGCGCGACTCCCTTGTCTACTCGTTCCCCCCCCCCCCCCCCCCTCCATTCCTTCCCACCGATCTCCCTCCTGGCACTTATCCTTGCAAGCGGAACAAGTGCATCACCTGCCCTTACACTTCCTCCCTCACCACCATTCAGGGCCCCAGACAGTCTTTCCAGGTGAAGCGACACTTCAGCTGTGAGTCGGCAGGTGTGGTATACTGTGTCCGGTGCTCCCGGTGTGGCCTTTTATATATTGGTGAGACCCGACGCAGACTGGGAGACCGTTTCGCTGAACACATATGCTCTGTCCGCCTGAGAAAGCAGGATCTCACAGTGGCCGCACATTTTAATTCCATGTCTCATTCCCATTCTGATATGTTTATCCATGGCCTCCTCTACTGTCAAGATGAATCCACACTCCGATTGGAGGAACAACGCCTTATATACCGGCTGGGTAGCCTCCAACCTGATGGCGTGAACATTGACTTCTCTAACTTCCGTTAATGCCTCTCCTCCCCTTCTTACCCCATCCCTGACATATTTAGTTTTTTTTCTCTCTCTGTCCATCACTCTGCCTGTTCTCAATCTCCCTCTGGTGCTCCCCTCCCACTTTCTTTCTCCCAAGGCCTCCCGTCCCATGATCCTTTCCCTTCTCTACCTCTGTATCTCTTTTGCCAATCACCTGTCTGACTCTCAGCTTCCCCCCACCCCCTCCGGTCTTCTCCTATCATTTCGCATTTTCCCCTCCCCTTCTACTTTCAAATCTCTTACTATCTTCCATTTCAGTTAGTCCTGACGAATGGTCTCGGCCCGAAACGTCGACAGTGCTTCTCCTTATAGATGCTGCCTGACCTGCTGTGCTCCACCAGCATTTTGTGGGTGTTGATTAATTTTCTAGCATCTGCAGATTTCCTCGTGTTTGCATACTATTGAGTTTGGCTATGCAGGAAGTAAACCCTGTCAGAGCTGCTGTACATCCGATGTCGCTTCCGTTATCGTTCGAAATAGTCTCTTCTCGCTCTAAGTAGCCCTGCGTAAGTCATACCCGGATTTCTGGTACAGAACTGTGTCGGCGGATTTGGGGTGCGCACTGAAATGGGGATAGCGCACATTTAGCGATTTGGGGTGCGCACTGAAATGGGGATAGCGCACATTTAGGGATTTGTGGTGCACACTGAAATGGGGATAGCACACATTTAGGGATTTGGGGTGCGCACTGAAATGGGGATAGCGCACATTTAGGGATTTGGGGTGCGCACTGAAATGTGGATAGCGCACATTTAGGAATTTGGGGTTGCACACGGAAACAGGGTGTATTCTCCAGTATGACGTTGCGCACTTATTCGCGAATTGTGCAAACTTAGGGCTGTGTAGTCCAATACGGAGGTTCACATGCGGCTGTACATGGATTTTGAGTGACACCCAGAGTTGGATGTGTCGGCCGATCTGGAGTGGGGATTTTTAATACTGAGACCGCCATTTCCTGAACTGTTTGAAATAATTCGTGTTCTGAGGATTGTGTTTGGGGGGGGGGGCGGTGTCAGCATGTGTGGGTGCGCAGAGTTGGTGATTGAGCTATGGATTGGTGGTTTGTAGGCACATGACTTTGGGGGATGCAGACGGATTTGGGGGTGTGCGCAGAATAAGGGGTTGTGTCGTCGAACATGAGGGCTCTCCACTCAGCCTTAGATCTCTCGGACAATAACAATACACAAGTCAGGCTGCTGATTACAGCTCAGCGTCCAACACAATCAGACCCTCAATTGTAATCAACAAGCTCCAAAACCTGGGCCTCTGTACCTCCTTCTGCAACTGGATCCTCACCAGGAGACCACAGTCTGTGTGGATCAGAAATAACATCTCCTCCTGCTGACAATCAACACTGGCACACCTCAACGATGCGTGCTCAGCCCACTGCTCTACTCTCTCTACACCCACGTCTGTGTGGCTTGGCTCATCTGTAAACTTGCCGATGACACAACTATTTCAGATGGTGACGAGGAGGGGTACAGTGGTGAGATAGATCAGCAAGTTGAGTGGTGTCATAGCAACAACCTTGCACTCAACATCATGAAGACAAATGAATTGATTGTGGATTCAGGAAGGGGAAGTCGAGGGAACACACACCAGTCCTCATCGTGGGATCAGAAGTGAAAAGGGTGAGCAGTTTCCATTTCCTGCCTGTCAACATCTCTGAGGAACCATCCTGGGTCCAACATATTGATGCAGTTACAATGAAGGCACAACATCGGCTATATTTCATTCGGGGATTGAGGGGAATCGGTCTGTCATTAAATACACTTGCAAACTTCCACAGATGTACTGTGGAGAGCATTCTAACTGGTTGCATCACTGCCTGGTGTGGAGAGGCCACTGCACAGGATCGGAAAATGCTGCAGAAAGTTGTAAACTCAGCCAGCTCCTTCATGGGCACTGGACTCCACAGCACCCAGGACACATTCAAAAGATGATGCCACAAAAAGGTGGCATCCATCATTAAGGACCCCCATCACCCAGGACATGCCTTCTTCTCATTGCTACCATCAAGGAGGATGTACAGGACCCTGGAGACACACTCACTGGTTCAGGAACAGATTCTTCCCCACCATCAGGTTTCTGAATGGACAATGAACCCACGAACATTCCTCAGTATTTTCCCTCTCATTTTGCACTAACATTTAAATTTAATTTTATACATACTTACTGTAATTTATAATTTTTATTACTATGCATTTCAATGTACTGCTGTCACAAAACAACAAATTCCACCACACATGCCGGTGATATTAAACCTGATTCTGATACACAAACACACACAACTGTGCTCAGACATACAACACTCCCACATTCCTCCCTTTGTGACACCCTGCTTGCTCCGTGGACCCCGGTATGAAGCTCAAACTGTTGCAACACCTGCCCTTTAAATTCTTGGCTGAGGCTGTGTTGTGTCTGTTCACTGTTTGAGTTCGATATTAAATGAAGAGCATTGTCAGTTTGTGGAGTAGGTTACATGGTCGGCCCAACATTGTGGCTCGAGGGGCCTGTAATGTGCTGTACATTTCTATGTTCTATATCAACGGCAGGCAAAGGGATTAGTTTAAGTAGACACCAGGATAGGTTGGAAAGGTTGGGCCGAAGGGCCTGTGTCTGAGCTGTAAGGGAGTGGTTCTGTCCCAAACATCGGCTCTATTCCCCTCAATAGATGTTGCCTGACTTGCCAACATTCTTGAAAAGTTGCATTCAGTTCTGCTAAGCATTCTATACAAAGGATGTTTTGTGCTAGAAGAGTGCAAATGAGATTCATCATGACTGAGCTGGCTTCTGACCAGAGACCTTCAGTGATAGGAACAGACTCAGCCCATTCAGCCCATCGAGTCTGCCGCCTTTCCATCATGGCTGATCCCGGAATGCACTCAAACCCATACGCCTGCTTTATCGCCATATCTTTTGATGACTTGACTGATTAGGAAACGATCACATTCCACCTTGAATATACCCACACGCTTGGCCTCTGCCGCAGTCTGTGGCAGAGCATTCCACAGATCCATTACTCCCTGGCTAATAATAGAAAAATAAGCTGCTTATCTCTGTTTGAAAAGGTAGCCCTTCAACTTTGTGGGTGTGCCCCACCACAGGAAATACCTTCTCCACATCCACCTTATCCAGTCCTTTCAACACTGTAGGTTTGAATGAGATGCCCCCGCATTCTTCTGAGTCCCAGTAACCCCTTCGTTCCCGATATCATCCTTGTGACCCTCCTCTGGACTCTGTCCAATGAGATCTTTCAGATGACATTTCAGATTTCAGAAAGATGACCTGCCATCTTTCAGCTCACTCTTCTAACTGGCCTAAATCTCTCTGCAATCTTTGAAAACCTACTTCATTATCCACAACGCCACCTATCTTAGTATCATCTGCATACTTACTAATCCAATGTACTACCCCATCATCCAGATCATTAACGTATATGACAAACAACATTGGACCCAGTACTGATCCCTGAGGCACACCACTAGTCACCGGCCTCCAACCTGACAAACAGTTATCCACCACTACTCCCTGGCACCTCCCATCCAGCTCCATCCCCCACCACCACGATGCAATCACCTGTCCCTCAGATCCCATCGTCAGATCCTGGGCCCTCAGAGGCTCCATCTTCCTCTCACCACAACCCTTCCCTCTCCACTGACACTACCAGCCTCCCTCCCCCCTCTGATCCCATCTCTCATCCGTGCCGGGTCTTTACCTTTCCCTCCGACCTTAAACTCTCTGAGGCAGAGTGCTCTGTCCTCATTAAGGGCCTCAACTTTGTCCCCCTTCGCCCACACCTCAGCGAGTTCCGGGTACGCCATGACGCTGAACTCATTTTCCGCCGGCTCCATCTCCGAGCTTACTTCTTTGACAAGGATTCTCTACTCCCACCGATGACCCCTTCTCTTGTCTTCAACCCTCATCCTCCTCATGGACACCCCGCTCTGGCCTTCTGCCTGATCTAATTCCCGACGGGACATCAACCGTCTCGACTTCACTGCACCCTGTTCCAATTCCAACCTAACTCCTTCCAAACGCTCTGCTCTCCACTCCCTCCGCACCTATCCCATCCTCACTATAAAACCTGCTGATAAGGGGGGAGCTGTTGTTGTCTGGCGTACTGACCTCTACCTGGCCGAGGCACAGCGACAACTCTCTGATACCTCCTCTTATTTACCCCTTGATCATGACCCCACTAAGGAGCACCAGACCATTGTCTCCTATACCATCAGCAACCTCATCAGCTCTGGGGATCTCCCATCCACTGCCACCAACCTCATAGTTCCCACACCCCGCACTTGCCGTTTCTACCTCCTACCCAAGATCCACAAACCTGCCTGTCCATGCAGACCTATTGTCTCAAAATGCTCCTGCCCCACTGAACTCATTTCTGCATACCATGGCACTGTCTTATCCCCCCTTGTTCTATCTCTTCCCACCTATGTTCGTGACACTTCTCATGCTTTGAATTTTTTCGATGATTTTAAGTTCCCTGGCCCCCACCGCCTTATTTTCACCATGGATGTCCAGTCCCTATATACCTCCATCCCCCACCAAGATGGTCTCGAAGCTCTTCGCTTCTTTTTGGATTCCAGACATAACCAATTCCCCTCTACCACCATTCTCCTCCGTCTAGTGGAATTAGTTCTTACTCTCAATAATTCCTCCTTCGGCTCCTCTCACTTCTTCCAAACCAAGGGTGTAGCCATGGGCACCCGTATGGGTTTCAGTTATGCCTGTCTTTTTGTTGGCTTTGTGGAACAGTCCATGTTCCAAGTCTATACGGGTATCCGTCCTCCTCTTTTCCTTCGCTACATCGACGACTGCATTGGCGCTGCCTCTTGCTCGCAGGCTGAGCTCGTCGACTTCATTAACTTTGCCTCCAACTTTCACCCTGCCCTCAAATTTACCTGGTCCATTTCCAACACCTCCCTCCCCTTTCTTGTTCTTTCTGTCTCCATCTCTGGAGACGGCTTACCTACTGATATCTACTATAAGCCTATAGACTCTCATAGCTACCTGGACTATTCCTCTTCCCACCCTGTCTCTCACAAAAATGCTATCCACTTCTCACAATTCCTCCCTCTCCGCCGCATCTTCTCTCAGGATGAGGCTTTTCATTCCAGGACGAAGGAGATGGCTTCCTTTTTTAAACAAAGGGGCTTCCCTTCTTCCACCATCAAATCTGCTCTCAAACGCATCTCTCCCATTTCCCGTACATCTGCCCTCCACTCCACTCGTGATAGGGTTCCCCTTGTCCTCACCTACCAGCCCACCAGCCTCCAAGCCCAACGTATAATTCTCTGTAACTTCCGCCACCTCCAACGGGATCCTACGACCAAGCACATTTTTCCCTCCCCCCCCCCCTTTCTGCTTTTCGCAGGGATCGCTCCCTACGCGGCTCCCTTGTCCACTCGTCCCCCCATCCCTTCCCACCGATCTCCCTCCTGGCACTTATCCTTGTAAGCGGAAAAAGTGCTACACCTGCCCTTACACTTCCTCCCTCACCACCATTCAGAGCCCCAGACAGTCCTTCCAGGTGAGGTGACACTTCACCTGTGAGTCGGCTGGTGTGGTATACTGTGTCCGATGCTCCCGGTGGGGCCTTTCGTATATTGTTGAGACCCGACGCAGACTGGGAGACCGTTTCGCTGAACACCTACGCTCGGTCCGCCAGAGAAAGCAGGATCTCCCAGTGGCCACACATTTTAATTCCACGTCCCATTCCCATTCTGATATGTCTATCCATGGACTCCTCTACTGTCAAAATGAATCCAAACTCAGGTTGGAGGAGCAACACCTTATATACCGGCTGGGTAGCCTCCAACCTGATGGCATGAACATTGACTTCTCTAACTTCCGTTAATGCCCCTCATCTCCTTCTTACCCCATCCCTGACATATTTAGCTGTTTGCCTGTTCTCCATCTCCCTCTGGTGCTTCCCCCCACCTTTCTTTCTCCCGAGGCCTCCTGCCCCATGATCATTTCCCTTCTCCAGCTCGGTATCACTTTCACCAATCACCTTTCCAGCTCTTAGCTTCATCCCACCCACTCCGGTCTACTCCTATCATTTCGCATTTCCCCCTCCCCCCCCCCCACTACTTTCAAATCTCTTACTATCTTTCCTTTCGGTTAGTCCTGACGAATGGTCTCGGCCCGAAACATCGACAGTGCTTCTCCTTATAGATGCTGCCTGGCCTACTGTGTTCCACCAGCATTTTGTGTGTGTTGTTTGAATTTCCAGCATCTGCGAATTTCCTCGTGTTAGCAGCCACTGTTGCATCCATTTTACTACTTCAATATTAATACCTAACGGTTGAACCTTCCTAACTAACCTTCCGTGCGGAACCTTGTCAAAGGCCTTGCTGAAGTCCATATAGCCAACATCCACTGCTTTACCATCGTCAAGTTTCCTAGTAACCTCTTTAGAAAGTTCAATAAGGTCTGTCAAACCTAACCTTCCACGCACAAATCCATGGTGACTGTTCCTGATCATGCCCGACATCAGATAACATGGCGAGTCCCGGTAGTTTCTATACTTGTACAGTTGTAGCAGTGTATGCTCATAAGCCTACTCTCAAAATTCCAACCTGATCACCATGGATGAGCCTGGGGAGGCCATAATAAATGAAATACAGCTCCCATGAAAATGTAGCCACCGTGGACGCCCTCTGATCCTTGGTAGGGAAAGCCTGCGCATATCTGGTGTAGTGGTCCGTGATGACTAATACATTGGCCGCGTTGCTGCATCGGGGTCTATCAACAGGAAATCCATACACACCAGGTCCAGAGGCCCTGCACTCTGCAAATGTGACAAGGGAGCTGCCCGTGTAGACAGTCTCTTCCGTCTTATGGATCGAATGCACGACTTGCTGTATTCTTCGCCCTCCAGCTTCATTAGCGGCCGGTAGAACCAATCTCTGAGCAATCGATTGGTCTTTTCAAACCCCAAATGGCCAGAGTCATCAGTAAGTGACTTCAACACTATCCTCCGATACTTCTCAGGCTGAATCGGCTGAGAACTCCGAGGCTGGCCCGAAGGCGACATGACCCGGTATAAACACCGCAGCAGAGACAAAAGAGACACAGGCCTTCAGTTAATCTGCTCTACTGGTCTATAAATGATAAAAATATGATTCCAGACACAGTCATTTCTAATGGTTTCATTTATTTTCACTCACACGGTTACCGCAGTTGGTAGACAGTACAATGGCCCCCAAAGATCCGAGGGACCGTCTGGGGTGTCCTGAAATAACACCTGGGTTAGTGGGGTCAGGTGACCCACACCTTGCACAGGTAACACCGCTAGTGGAAGCGGAGGTTTGAAATCGGAGTTTTCCCTCTCCCAGATGAGCAACCATCCGTGGTTAACGAGCCCCATCCGCCCGGGGCAACTGGTTTCAAGGCGCCAGTGGCCCTCCTTTGCCTCTTCTCCTGTCAGTGAGAACAGCTCCGCCACGTGAAGGCCAGGAGTCGGATCTGGTTGTCAGAAGCTGTTTGAAACGCGCGCCATGAAGAGCATTTCTTTAGCAGTGGGAACTCGTCCCCACTACCACCCTTCGGCTGTGACCATCTTTGGAGCCTAGAGAAGTTATATCGGAAAGTTAAAAAAAAAACAAAGTTGTTATTGTGGTGCAAGCCACAGTATATTTGTATTTTTTTTCCCACATAAGAATATGTTTTCATTTGTTTCTATGTAAATACTTTTCTTCAGTACAACCTTTTGGCAGCTTTTGTACTTGTTCCATCTTGCATTAAATGAAACCACTTGCACTAACGTACTTGTGCGGACTGATATCGGTTTGATTTTCAACTGGTGACCCTCGTCGTGTACACTACCCCTCACCTGATAGCGAGGTGTGACACCCCCAAATACACATTAAATTTTCCCAGAGCAAAACCCATTTCAAACAGTTCACAAATTGGCTGCCTCCACCTTACAGAATAGCAAAACCAAAGTTAAAAGTTCAAACTGTATTTATTAGAAAAGTACCGTGAGATTTATCACACTCCAATCCGTGTGTACCCCAAATATACAGACACACAAATCATTGTGCACCGTCAAATCCACCGACATCCCTAAATCTGCGTGTAAACATAAATCTATCTGCTCCCTCAAATCCGTGTGCAGCCCAACCCCGCTGACAACCCCACCTGAAAATTAGATTATCCAGAGCGAGAACAGTATCAAACAGTTCACAAAATTGCTGACTCCACCTTACAAAAGTAGCAGGAACAAGGTTCAAAATGTATTTATCAATAAGGTACCTATGAATGAAACAACGCTGAGATTCATCATATCTCAAATCGACCTGCACCCCCTAATCCCCCACATTCGCTGCCACACCCCTATGTCTGTAGACTTCACCAAACCTGTGCGCACTCCTAAACCCACTGACACCACACATACACATTAGATTATCCCACAGCAAGAATCATTCCAAACTGCTCAGTAAATATCTGCCTCCGAGTTAAACTAACATCAAGAACAAAGTTCAAAGTGCCTTTGTTGTTAAGGTATGAAAAATGAAAAGCGTTCTTTCTCATCACGACCCCAAATCGGTGTGCACCCACTTAACTATGCCCATCCCTCAATTCTGTGTATATTCCCAAATCCGTGCGCACCCCAAACCCACTGACACCTTCCAAGTGCACATTAGATTATACCAGAGCAAGAATCATTTCAAACATTTCCCAAATCCCTTCCGAACATAAAAAAGTATCCAGAACAAAGATCAAACTTCGAAGTGTATTTATTATTAAAGTATCTATAAATGTAAAAACCTTGCTCACTCTCACGGGACAGGAACGACACGCTGATGGGTCAAAGCGTTTGTTTCTGCACTGCGGTTTCTTTGTCTCTCGCGTGAGAGGAACAACAGGGTGACGGGCCGAAGGGTAGTCTATGTGCTGTCCTTTTCGTGACTGACTCTAACGTTGGGAAATTATCTGGAGATTTAAAAGAGTTAAAAACTAACTGAGTTATTGGCAGCCTGACAAGTATTGCTGTGAGAATAAAGTTTGAACAAAGAAGTGTTTGTTGCATGAAAAGCTGCACAGTGTCCCTTATCAGAGTGTGTGTGTGATAAGGAATATTTTTAACAGCTGTGGACTCTATACTCGGGGACTTGCTTGACTTGCAGATTTTCACAAGGTCTGTGTGGGTCAACTGAGCAACCCAAGCTTGCTAATAAACAGTATGTACTTTTAAGTAAACTATCTTGTATATAGGTATGTGATAAGGAATATTTTTAACAGCTGCGGACTCTGTACTCAGAAAGAGACCCTTCGTACATCATCCTGGCTGTGAGAGTCAATTACAGACACAAGACCACATAGACCTTTAGGCCCATTATCCTGCTGTTCATGTCACATTAGAGTCAGGCACAGACGTGTGTGTGTGTGTGTGTGTGTGTGTGTGTGTGTGTGTGTGTGTGTGTGTGTGTGTGTGTGTGTGTGTGTGTGTGTGTGTGTGTGTGTGTGTGTGTGTGAGAGAGAGAGAGAGAGAGAGTGTGTGTGGGGAGACCATTTGGCCCATCATCGTGCAGATTCTGTCCCATTACAGCGAATCACAGACATGACAACACAGAAAAACTCTTTCAGCCCATCTTTCTGTCCGTTCTATCCCATTGTCCACAGACAATGTAGCACTAGGAGAGACCCTTCAGCCCATCATTGTACCCATTCTATCCCATTATCAATCGAAACTACAGCACAGGGAGAGGCATTTTGGCCCATCCTCCTGCCGCATCTCCCCCGTTCGAGTCAGTAACGGACACTACGGCATAGAAACAAACTCTCCGGCCCATCTTCCTGTGGTTCCTTTCACGTTAGAGACAGTCACAGACACAGTACAGCAACGAAACAGACTGTGACTGAACAGGTTGGTAATGATAATTCTCCGCTAACCTTGACCCTTTGCCCAGTTAGTCACTCCCCCTCGTTCTGTCCATGGTTTAGTTTCCCCAATGTTTCACGCCCTTTTCCCTCCCGTGCCGCAGCTCTTGGGAGTTCTCCGTTTACACACCCCGCAGTGAAACAATGGCTAGCTTGGCTAATCAAAACGATCCTTTCATTTAACTTGCACTGCTGGTCTATAACTCATAAAAATAAGGATTCTAGACACAGTCATTCCAAACAGTTTTATTTATTTTCACTCAAACCGTTACATCAGTTTGTTGACAGCAGAACGGCCCCAAAAGACCAGAAGGGCTGTTTGAGGGGTCCTGAAATAATACCCGGGTTAGTGGGGTCAGGTGCCCCAGACCCTGAACAGGTAACACCACTGGTGGGGAGGGCATTATTACTTTATATTCATCTAAGCATGTGTGCACTGATCTATAGATTTAACTGTGGCATATATTGTGAAATAAAACGCTAGCATGTTAGAATCTCAGCCAGGCGGAGGCAGTTTTAAACCCCCAGTCTTTCGTTGCGAGGTTGGATTTGACGGTTGGTAAATATTTATAAGGGAAAGTTAAAAGACAAAGTTGTCGTTGAGAAAGCGTTTGTATATTTGTACTTTTTTTGTGCATGGGCGTTTGTTTTCATTTGTTTCTTTATAAATACTTTTTTCTCGACACAACTTTTTCGGCAGCTTTTGTACTTTTCCCTCCGGCACGAAATAAAACTCCTTGCTGTTGCGGCTTGCCGTCCGTCGGTTTGACTTTCAACAGATGACCTCGTCGGGTACTCTCCCCACACCTGATAGCGAAGTGTGACGCCAAAATGCACATCAGATTATCCCAGAGCAGGTATCATTTCACACAGTTCACCAAATAGCTGCCTCCGCCTTACAAAAATAGCAAAAAAAAAGAACGAAGTCCAACTTCAATATTTATTTATTCATAAAGTACCTTGAGATTCATAACATCCCAAATCGACCTACACCCTCAAATCCGTGTGTGCACTCCAAATAAAACGAGGCACACAAATCTGTGCGCTCTCCCACATTCGTGTGCACCCTCACATTGAGACCAAACCCCATATCAGTGAGTGCCCACAAACTGGCCGGCACATTCCGAGATCTGTGTGCATCCCAAAATCCACATGCACCCCTAAATGTCAATGCACCCCACCCATCACTGTGCAGAGTGAAATCCACCGACACCCGCAAAACAGTGTGCAGCCCCTGTTTAGGGACACCCCTAAACCTGTGTGCACAAGATCGATCTGCACCCCTAAATCAGTGTGCAGCCCCTGTTTAGGGACACCCCTAAGCCTGTGTGCACAAAATCGATCTGTACCCCTAAATCAGTGTGCAGCCCCTGTTTAGGGACACCCCTAAGCCTGTGTGCACAAAATCGATCTGCACCCCTAAATCAGTGTGCAGCCCCTGTTTAGGGACACCCCTAAGCCTGTGTGCACAAAATCGATCTGTACCCCTAAATCAGTGTGCAGCCCCTGTTTAGGGACACCCCTAAGCCTGTGTGCACAAAATCGATCTGTACCCCTAAATCAGTGTGCAGCCCCAACACGCTGACACCCCACCTGCACATTAGATTACCCCAAAGCAAGAACAATTTCAAACCGTTTACAAAATACCTGCCTCCACCTGACAAAAACAGCAAGAACAAAGTTCAGAATTCAAACTGTATTCATCAGTAAAATATCTTCGAATGAAACAACCTTGAGATTCGTCACACCCCGAATCGACCTACACCCCCTACTTCCCCATGTTTGCTGACACCCCCCTGAATCTGCGCTTATCCCCAAATCTGAGCGCACTCCTCAACCCAGTAAAAACCCTCCTCCATGGAATATTATCTCAGAGCAATAATTATTCAAAACTGTTCAGTAAATAGCGGCCTCCACCTTAAACTAACAGCAAGAACAAAGTTCACGGTGCATTTATCATTAAATTATTCAAAAATGAAACAATCTTGGGTTTTCTCAAAGTACCAATTCCGCAGACAGGCCATTTACCTGTGCACCCACATATCAGTGTGCACCTCCAAATCTATGTGCACTGCCGAATCCGTGTGCACCTCGAACCCGCTGACACTCTCCACATGCACATCAGATTATCCCAGAGCAAGAATCATTTCAAACAGTTCACAAATAGCTGCTCCACCCTGAAAAATAGCAAGAACAAAGTTCAAACTCTGAAGTGTATTCATTATTAAGGTATCTATAAATGAAACAACCTGAGATTGGTCACACCCTCAGATGCGCCGACGCTGCCACATTTGCTTTGTGTGAGAAGCCAGAGTGTGGTATTAGATGGTCTCCTCTCTGAATAAAGGCCTGTGACCAGTGGAGTGCCGCAGCGATCGGTGCTGGGTCCGTTGTTGTTTACCATCGATATCAACGATCTGGATGATAATATGATACAGTACATCAGCAAATTTCTGAATGCCACCAGGATTGGGGCTGTAGTGGACAGTGAAGAAGGCTTTCACGTTTTTTCAGCATGATCCCATTCAGCTGGAAAAATGGGCTGAAAAATAGCAGATCGAATTCAGTGCAGACAAGAGAGAGGTGTTGCTCTTCCATAGAACCAAACAGGGTCGGTCTTACCAAGTGAACGGAAGGGCACTAAGGAGTGTAGAAGATCAAACGGATCTGGCAATACAGGTCTATAATTCATTCAAAGTGGCTTCAAAAGTATTCAGATTTTTGGAACGTTGGCCTTCATAAATCAATGTATCGATTATAGGAGATGGGATGTAACGTGAGAGATACTGATGAGGCCTTGCTACGAGATCAGTGTTCAGTTATCGTCACCTAGCTACAGGAAAGCTGTAACTAAGGTTGAAAGAGCACAGGGGAAATTTACAAAGATGTTGCCAGGTCTGGATTATCTGAGTTAAAAACTGAATAGCTTAAAACTTTATCCTTGCAAAGTGCAAGATTGAGAGTAAATTTGATAGAGGTGTACATAATTATGGGGGTATAGATCGGCAAGATTTTTCTGCTGACGTTGTGTGGGACTACAACCAAAAGTCATGGGCTAATGGTGAAAGGTGAAAAGCCTAAGCGGAACATGGCAGGTACCCTCTTCGCTCAATAGTTAAAATAGTTGCCAGCAGCTGTTCATTGTGAGCTCGATTACAAGGTTTAAGCGAAGTGTGGATAGGTACAAAAATGGTAGAGGTAGAGAAGACTATTCAATGGTTCAGCGTGGCCTGCACGTTGCAAATGGCCTGATTCTTTGCTGTACTTCTCTATGATTCTAATTCTATTTTTTGTCCCTAATTAGGCCATACGTTTCCAAATCATTACAAATGGTTACACATCCTTTCAGCAGTACTAAGCGGGGATTCACCAGTTAGGGGGACAGACTGTGGGTTCTGTTGTCGAGAATGAGACTCCGGAAAGGTATGTTGAATCTCACACGCCAGGGTGAGAAACACCTCGGATCGAGGAAGTAGTGTTCCTCAGTGAGTGGATGAGATGCTGGAGGTCGTAGTTTACAAGTGACAGAAATGTGTGCCCGGGAAAACTCTGTATCTAGTGATCATAATTCTATCAGTTTCAAGATAATTGTGAAGATTGATATAACTGGTCCTCGGAATCTGACTGTAGTTTGGAAACACTACAATTTCGATGTCATCAGCAGAGTTCAGGCCGGTGTAGGTTGGGTTACAATGCTTTCTAAGTTGAAAACATTCAGCAGTGCAGAGTTTATATGTTCCTGTTGGAATAAAGGCCAAGGCTTCAGCGATCTTTATTTTAGAGGCATACTGATGGTCTGGTTAAGAAAACGAAAGAGGCATAGACAGCTCATATGAAATGAGTTACTCATGAGGTATAAGAAAACATGAACTACTTCACAGGGAATTCAGCAGGAATCAAAGGAGGCATGAGTTTTCTCGAGCAGACAAGGTGAAGGAGAATCCAAAGGGTCTCTGGAGATGTAGAAAGAACACGAAAACTGCAAGGGACAAACATTGTGTCCATTGGCGATCAGAATAGTCTTCCCAGAGAGACGGGGAAGATATTTTAAATGTTTTGTATCTGTAGGTGCTTCAGAAACAGGCACATGGACAAAGGAAATGGGGCAGAACAGCACTGAGGTCATGGACCATATACGGATTATGGGGAAAGGGGTGTTTGCGGGCTTGCGACAAATTATGGTGGATGAGTGCCCAGGTGCAGATAGGGTGTCCTCCCCGATTCATGTCGGTGGGTAAATGAAGAAATTGCAGGGACCTTGGCAGAGGGATTTAAAATGTTCTCAGCCACGGGTGAGGTGCTGCAGATTAGCTTCCGCTGATCAAGGGAAGTTCGAAGAATAAGCCTGGAACTTAGAGGCAGGAGAGCCTGACATCAGTCGTGGGTAACTTATTGGAAGACGTTTTAAGGGACAGGATATAGAAACTTCTGAGTATCAATAGTATTCTGGTAAACTGGTTTTGCAGATGATACCTAAATTCAGAGCGTGAGTGGGCAGCGAAGTAGGTGATCAAAACTTTCAGCATGAATTAAGCAGCTGGAAAAATTCTAAAAATGGCAGATGGGATTTAATGCAGATCAGTGTGAGGTGTTGCACTTTGGGAAGACCAAGTAGAGAAGGACATACACAGTGAATGGTAGGCAATTGAGGAGTATGGGAGAATGGAGGAATCTGGGAATGCAGGTTCATAATTCCTAGGCAGGTCATAGATTGGGTCATAAATTGAGCTTCTGTCACATCGACCATTATAAGAGCAGATGATTCTACACGTGATAAAACCAAATGAAGATCCACATTGGCTCTTAATACGACAAGGGGATCAATCCAGGAACCATTCATGTGAACAACCTGTGAACGTCAGCACATCCTTCCTAAGATAAGGGGCACAAAACTGCTCACAATACTCCAAGTGAGGCTTCACCAGTGGTTTATAAAGTCTCAACATTTCGTCCTTCCTTTCATATTCTTGACTTCTCGAGGTGAATGCTAACACTGCACATGTCTTCCTCACCACCGACTCAACCTGCAAATTTACCTTCATGTCAACCTGCACAAAGACTCCCAAGCCTCTTCGCGCCTCATTTTTTTAAAAAAATTTCTATCACCTGGTGAATAGACTACCCTTTGATTTATTCTACCAAAGTACATGACCATAAACTTCTTGACAATATATTCCATCTGCTACATTCTGCCCTTTCTTCTAATCTGCCTAACACCTTCTGAAGCCTCTCTACTTCCTCAAATCTATCTGCGCCTTTATCTATCTTTGTATCATTCGCAAACTTTGCCACAAATCGCTCAATTCCGCCATCCAAGCCATTGACATATAATGTGAAAAGAAACGGTTCCAACACAGCCTGTTGTGGAACACCACTAGTTACCGGCAGCCAACCAGAAAAGGTTCCCTTTATTCCTACGTTTCGCAACCCGCCAAACAGCCAATGCTTTCTACATACCAGCAGCTTTTGTGTAATACCATGTGCTACTAATTTGTTATGTTCCCTCATGTGTGGCACCTTGTCAAAGGCCTTTTGAAAATCCAAGCAGACAACATCCTCTGTTTCTCTTTCGTCTACCCTGACTGTTATTTCTTCAAAGACCTCAAGCAAAATTTCAGGCAAGATTTCCACTGACAAAATCATTCTCAGTACGGCCTATTCTACCATGTGCCTTCAGGAACCCCGAAACCACCTACTTAATAAGCTACTGCAAACCACTGAGTAATACGATAACATTTAACCTGACTCGGAATGTTTAAAGGAGATGTGCGTGCAAGTTTTCTTTTCACACTCATAGTGGTGGGTGCCTGGAATGAATGCCTGGGGAGGTGGTGGAGGCAGCAGACGCGATAGAGGCTATTAGGTACCACGTGAGGCGAATGGAGGGATGTGGACCTTGTGCAGGCAGGAGGGTTTGGTTTAGTAAGGCATTGAATGACCAGTTCAATTGGTTCAGAACAACACAGTGAGCAGAAGGGCCCGTACTGCTCCATGTTGGTGAGATCACAGCTGGAGGACCGTGCGCACCTCTGGTTGGTCACCTCTGGAAGGACGTGATTAACCCGGAACGGCAGAGTAGGGATTCACGGCTTTTGCCGCCGGGACTGCAGGACTCGAGTCAGAAGGAGACTGGACAGTGACTGTCGCAGACAAGAGAAAATCTGCAGTAATCAAGGAGGTATCCTCCTTTTTCAAAGAAAGGGGCTACCTTTCTACCATCAACGCTGCCCTCAACCGCATCTCTTCCATTTCACGCACGTCTCCATCGCCTCTATTTGCTCCTCCTTCCTCTTTTTCTTTCTTTCATAGCCTTCTGTCTCTTTCACTAATCAACTTTCCAATGAACTTCCCCTCCCACTTTTACCTATCGTCCAGTGTAGGCTCTCCCTTCTCCTCACTTTTTAAATCTACTCCTCAGTTTTTTTTTCCCTCCAGTCCTGCCGAAGGGTTTCGGCCCCAAACTTCGACTGTGCATTTTCCACAGATGCTGTCTGGCCTGCTGAGTTCCTCCAGCATTTTGTGTGTGTTGATTGGATAGTGACTGTGCACTGATCCCAAATCTGAGTGCGATGCAACACTGATTCTCCTCTCCGCCACCACTGTCACGGTGCAATTGTCTGGTAATGCAAAGGGTGACAAAATCCGTTGTACATAATGTATAATCACTTTATAATGAACTTCAACTCCCGTCGGGCATCACGCTCAGTCGGCGGAAGCTGCCGATCTGGAGCGACCGCGGTGCCATCTGCTGTAGTTCAATATTTCGCCTCCTCGCTCACCGGGACTTTTCCTTCAAAATCACTCCTCCTCAGCCACCACAAACAACGCCGGACGGACTCGCCGAGGCGTTGAAGGACAACAACGTTGGCGACCATCGACAGCGGCAACTCGGTGAACTCTGCCATGGGCACGGAGCGGAAGAGGAGGGGTAGTGTATGGTGCAGATTTCAACCCGGCCTATCGTAGCTCAGACTTACCTCTGTTTGCTGCATTTAGTGGTTGAGATGCCTATCGGTCAAACGAGAGCTCACACGGTGATTTATTAAGATGAACGTCAGTCAGCCTTGCAAACAAATAAAGGGAATGTTGATTCGTTGTTCCCAAACACAGAACGGACTGACGTCAGTGGATATATGTCGTCATCAAGTTCTCTCAATAAATAAACTTAACTTGTGGATAAAATGAAGTTTGTGATGTTTATAACGGATGTGGTGAATTGTACTGATCAGACATCTCGGTATACTGAGGAAATTAAAATTATTGTGAAAGCTGCAGAAAGATATTTTGTTGTCATTGGTGATACATGGAAGCTGTAAATGAAGCTCTGTTGGGTGTGGTATCTGTATCCCACTCTACTTGTGAAGGTACATAATGTGATTAAAAATATTGCAGTGGAGTGCGAGAAACCTAATTTCTAAAGGTTAATACTTTAAGAAGTTTATTTCAGAATCAGAATCCTTTATTATCGCCGAGTATGAGGACACATACAGGGAATTTGATGCTGGTTTCCCTGAGCTCTCACTGTACAGAATTAAAAGCAAACAAAACATTAGTGCAAATAATCATAAACTATATACAATGAGGTCCACCTCAATGAATGTACAGGTGGACTTGATTTATAATAGACTAAAATTCAAGTGTTCATAAGATTGATGGCATACGGGAATAAACTGTTCTTGTACCTATTTGTCCTAGCATACAGTGATCTAAAGCGCCTACCAGAAGGAAGGAGTTGGAACAGGTGATGTCCAGGGTGTGATGGGTCTACAAAAATGCTGATTGCTCTCTTCCTGACTCTAGATGCATATAAGTCCTGGGTCGAGGGCAGCTTCACACCAATAATCCTTTCCGCAGCCCTGACGGTTCTTTGGAGTCTATTCTTGTCTTGTTTGTTAGCTGATCCAAAGCAGACAGTGATGGACGAACAGAGAACAGACTGGATTATTCCTGAATAGAATTGAATCAGCAGCTTCTGAGGCAGGTTGTACTTCCTGTGTTGACCTAGAAAATTCAACCTCTGCTGAGACTTTTTGATAAGAGTGTCCACGTTGGGTGTCCACTTCAGGTCCTGGGAGATTGTGACACCCAGAAATCTGAAGGTCTCCACAGCAGACACAATACTGTTGAGTATAGTGCGTGGGGGGAGTATTGGGGGGGGGGTCCTCCTGAAGTCCACTGTCATCTCCACAGTCTTGAGCGTATTTAGCTCCAGATTGTTCTGACCACACCTGAGGGCCAGCCGTTCCACCTCCCGTCTGTATCACCGTCTCGGATAAGGCCAATGACAGTTGTGTCGTCTGCAAACTTCAGGAGTTTAACAGATGGATACTGTGAGGGGCAGTCATTAGTGTAAAGGGAGAAGAGCAGTGGGGAGAGCTCACATCCCTGGGGGGATACGGTACTGATTGTCCGGGTGCTAGTGATGATGCTCCCCAGCATCACTTGCTGTACCCTGTCAGTCAGGAAGCTTGTGATCCACTGACAGATGGCGGGGGAGACAGTAAGCTGGGTGAGTTTGGAGTGGAGGATTTCTGGGACGATGGTGTTAAACGCCGAGCTGAAGTCAACAAACAGGACCGTCACAGAAGTTCCTGGGTTGTCGAGGTGTTGTAGAATGTAATGCAGACCCATGTTGACCGCATTATCCACTGACTTATTTACCGATAAGCAAACTGCAGGGGGTCCAACAGGGGGCCTATGATGTCCTTCAGGTGAGCCAACACTAGTCTCTTAAAGGACTTCCTGACCACAGATGTCAAAGCAACAGGCCTGTAGTCATTTAGTCCCTGGATAGTGGGTTTCTTAGGGACTGGAATGATAATGGAGCGCTTGAAGCAATGAGGGACTTCACACAGCTCCAGTGATCTACTGAAGATCCGTGTGAAGATGGGGGCCAGCTAATCAGCGCAGGTCTTCAGGCAGGAGGGCGACGCACCGTCTGGGCCTGGCGCTTTCCTGGTCTTCTGCCTCCGGAACAGCTGACTCAACTCCCTCTCACAGATCCTGAGTGCAGATACAAGGGAGTTGAACTGAAGAACAAATTTCTGATTTGTTAAACCTCCGGATGTTATATGGATACAGGTATCCCGGTTGCTACCACCAGATTTAGTGTCCATAATAATTCTGAAACGGCAGAAGATTTAACATTCGTTTCGAACATACTTGCTGGAGTCTGTATGTGGGATGTTATGGATTATGAAACATTGGGGAGTGATCATTTTCCGGTCTTTATAAGCCTGAGTTTGGATTTATATCGGGGACAGGAAGCTACTTGTAGGAGGTGGAATTTTTGGTAAAACAAATTGAGAGAAATGAAAGGTTTTCTGTGATGGCGTCTCAGTCTCCGAGTGATATTATTTAGAATAGAACGGTACAGGCCATGGTGGGGACGGCGGTGATTTACTGGAATCATATTGAAATAATTCTGGAAGGGACATTAAAGTTGGAAATGTTTGGGGAATGATTGAGAAAATTGGGGAATTTGAAGGGATCATAATATTCCAGTACTGATTAATGTGGTTAAAATAATCGTTACAGAAATGGGGCCGGTTGTGTTACTGACTGGGTCATTTGCTGCGATTCGTATTCACGATCATTTAAGTGAAGAAGTTAAACAATGTCGAAATATGTTTCTAAGTGAATACCCTGATGTGTTGGAAGTCAGCTGTAACAATGATAGTATCACAGATGTCGAGTATTTTTTGTGTGAATTTAAGAATATTATTAATGCAGGTTTGGCATCCGCATGAAAGGATGATCGTATGACCAGACATATGAATGACAGCTCTCTTGAGAAAATATTCACAGTTTTCAATCGTATTTGGAGGTTAGATTATCTTCCGGCCCCATGGAAATGGCAGCAGTACTGCCTCTTATAAAATCTGTGAGATCCCTATCTGATCCTTCCAGTTGTGGGTTTATATCGTTGAATATTGGCATGAACATTGACTTCTCTAACTTCCGTTAATGCCCCTCCTTCCCTTCTTACCCCATCCATGACATATTTAGTTATTGTTTTTCTCTCTCTCTGCCCATCACTCTGCCTGTCCTCCATCTCCCTCTGTGCTCCACCCTCCCCCTTTCTTTCTCCCGAGGCCTCCAGTCCCATGATTCTTTCCCTTCTCCAGCTCTGTATCACTTTTGCCAATCACCTTTCCAGCTCTTAGCTTCATCCCATCCCCTCCGGTCTTCTCCGATCATTTTGCATTTCCCACTCCCCCACCCACCCCCCCCCCCGACTACTTTGAAATCTCTTAGTATCTTTCCCTTCAGTTGGTGCTGACAGAGTGTCTCGGCCCGAAACCTCGACAGTGCTTCTCCTTATAGATGCTGCCTGGCCTGATGTGTTCCACCAGCATTTTTTGTGTGTTGTTTGAATTTCCAGCATCTTCAGATTTCCTCGTGTTAATGCCTCGTTTATGTAAACTGATGGAATGTCTGGTAATCGAGCGGTTGAGTTATATTTTGGAAAAGAGAAATGATAGAGCGTTTTATTGGAGTGATTCATGATCCTGAACCAAAGGGGATAAATTTACAGAAATTCTCTCACGCCAAGACTGAACAATTCCCAACAACCAATGGACACATTCAAGGACTCCATCTTACGTTGTTGATATTTATTTCTTGTTTATTTATTTTTTTCTCATTTCAATTCGCACAGTTTGTTGTCCTTTGCACATTGTTGTGTTTTTTTATTATATGTTTTTCATTTCAATTCGCAGTTTGTTGTCCTTTGCACATTGTTGTGT
Source organism: Hemitrygon akajei (assembly GCF_048418815.1). Taxonomy (NCBI): domain Eukaryota; kingdom Metazoa; phylum Chordata; class Chondrichthyes; order Myliobatiformes; family Dasyatidae; genus Hemitrygon; species Hemitrygon akajei. The sequence goes on from NW_027332035.1 coordinate 841,434, forward strand.
TTTTTTCGGTCTGTCCTGTTGGGTGTGGTCTTTCATTGTTTCCATTACGATTCTTGCATTTACTGAGCATGCTCACAAAAAACTAAAACTATAAAAATAATGAATTTACTGTGTTCATTTTAAATTGTACATTCAAATTTGTAAATGTCTCTCGCAAACACAAGAGCGGGTTGCGAGCTCCAAAGGTTCGCCATCAGCTGAGTAAATGAGTTTGTTCTGACCTGAATGGTCGTCCATCACTGTGACCCCTCTTTCGAGGCAGCCGAGTTAAACGAAATATTCCTGAATCGAACTGAACCTCGGATTCTCTGGCTCCCTGTTTCAAGCAAAAACACACAACACACACACACACACACAGACACACACACACACACACACACACACACACACACACACACACACACACACACACACACACACACACACACACACACACACACACTATACTATCAAAAGGGCGACAATCATACCAGTGCCCAACATTAACACGGTGAACTGCCTCACTGACTATCACCCAGCGGCGCTCACATCTACTGTGATGAAGTGCTTTGAGGGGTTGGTCACGACTAGAATCAACTCCTGTCTGAGCATGGACCTGGACCCACTGCAATTTGCCCATCACCACAATATATCTACAGCAGATGCAATCTCATTGGCTCTCCACTCAGCCTTAGATCACCTGGACAATAGCAATACACAAGTCAGGATGCTGATTACAGATCAGCGTTCAACACAATCAGACCCTCAATTGTAATCAACAAGCTCCAAAACCTGGGCCTCTGTACCTCCTTCTGCAACTGGATCCTCACCAGGAGACCCCAGTCTGTGTGGATCAGAAATAACATCTCCTCCTTGCTGACAATCAACACCGGCACACCTCAACGATGCGTGCTCAGCCCACTGCTCTACTCTCTCTACACCCACGTCTGTGCGTCTAGGCTCATCTATAAACTTGCTGATGACACAACTATTGTTGCTGGAATTTCAGATGGTGACGAGGAGGAGTACAGGAGTGAGATAGATCAGCAAGTTGAGTGCTGTCACAGCAACAACCTTCCACGCAACATCATGAAGACAAAGGAATTGATTGTGGATTCAGGAAGGGGAAGTCGAGGGAACACACACTAGTCCTCATCGTGGGATCAGAAGTGAAAAGGGTGAGCAGTTTCCATTTCCTGCCTGTCAACATCTCTGAGGAACTACCCTGGGCCCAACATATTGATGCAGTTACAATGAAGGCAAAACATCGGCTATATTTCATTCGGAGATTGAGGGGAATCGGTCTGTCACTAAAGACACTTGCAAATTTCTACAGATGTACTTTGGAGAGCATTCTAACTGGTTGCATCACTGCCTGGTGTGGAGAGGCCACGACACAGGATCGGAAAATACTGCAGAAAGTTGTAAACTCAGCCAGTTCCTTCATGGGCACTGGACTCCACAGCATCCAGGACACATTCAAAAGATGATGCCACAAAAAGGTGGCACCCATCATTAAGGTCCCACATCACACAGGACATGCCTTCGTCTCATTGCTACCATCAAGGAGGATGTACAAGACCCTGAAGACACACTCACCGGTTCAGGAACAGCTTCTTCCCCTCCATCAGATTTCTGAATGGACAATGTGCCGATAAACACTTCCTCGGGATTTTCCTTCTCTTTTTGCACTACATTTAAAATATAATTTTATAAATACTTACTGTAATTTGTAGTTTTTATTTCTAGATATTGCTGACAAATTTCACCACATATGCGGGTGATATTAAACCTGATTCTGATACACAAACACACACAGCTGGGCTCAGACATACAACACTCCCACATTCCTCCCTTTGTGACACCCTGCTTGCTCCGTGGCCCCCGGTATGAAGCTCAAACTGTTGCAACACCTGCCCTTTAAATTCATGGCTGAGGCTGTGTTGTGTCTGTTCACTGTTTGAGTTCGATATTAAATGAAGAGCATTGAATGGGAAGGAAGGTTTGAATAGAAGAATAGAGATCTCCTCTGAAGGTATATGGGGTCCTGGTGAGAGCGTACATGGAACACTGTGCACAGGTCTGGTCTCCCTCCCGGAGTCAGCCTGTGGGATGAAGGGAATGAAGAGATTTCCCAGATTGATTTAGGAGGTGAGGTAGTGTCCTCGGAGAGATTATACTGACCAGACCTGTCTCAAAATTAGAGAAATAAAAGGCCGTCTGACTGAGACAGACACAGTCTCACAGGGTATTGACAGGGTAGAGGCAGGAATGATGTTTCCTTTGGCTGTGGTGAGGAATGGGGGTCACAGAATCCGAGTTCACCTCAGCAGGACTGAGATGAGGAGAAATTTCCTCACCCAGAGGGCAGTGAATCTTTGGAATTTTCTCCACAAGGTTTCTAAATTCGAAAGACAAATTTTGGGGCTCTGCGATGCTGGGAACGTTGCGCGAAAGTGGCGCTGAGGTCAAAGATCAGGCATGTTCTGAGTGAAAGGCAGAACAGACACAAAGGGCCGAATGGCCTGCTCCTGTTTCCTTTTTATAAAGTCCGAGTTTACCTTTGCGCCTGGTTCTCCCTTGGCCTTCAGCCTGTCCTTTTGCACAGGGGAGCGCTCACAGCACCGGAGTCCCATCGGCAGCCGCTGCGGGCCAGCTCCCGTATCCCAGCAGCAGGAGACAGGACTGGGAGGAAACTCCGGACAATAGGCCCCGATCCACGGCGGGGAAAGACCGGGCTCCCTCTGTGTGGCTGAAACATATCACGGAATCTCCGCCCGAATCTTCACCTCCGCCATCGGAAGGATTCAAAACTCCGGCCGCTGTTGCAGTCTTTACCCGGGGAGCTGCTCCCAATCTCGGGTCTCTCACCGGGTCCACTCGTTCCCGATTCCAAACTTCGGTCCGCCCAGCGTCCCGCCCACTGACGCGCCTCAGCCAATGGAGGCAAGATCCTCCCAGCGGAGTTCTCTGATTGGCTTTGAGTGTGTCCGAGGGCGGGCTGCTGCCGGGAGCCGGAGATGTCAGTCACAGTTTGTTCTCAGAATCAAAGCAAGTTCACCGAGCCTGAAAGTTCAAAGTAAATTTTATTATTTTTTTTTATTTTTTTTTAAATTTGTATTGAACACAAACAAAAACAGAAACACTAAACATATGCTAACAAAGCCAGAGAATCACACAAGCAGCAACAAATATATAACCACTAACTTTAAATATACAAATAAACAAGGAAATCCACTCTAAATACTGTTGGGCAGAAGGAACTGTATTTAAGAGGAGTCACGAAACAGGAACATTTACAGAGATAACCCAAAACGTTCACAGATTTGTACAGTCTTTACAGCTTTCTGTTTATGGGAAGTTTTCAGAGTATAAACGTATAGTTTGAAGTCTGACGTAAAAATCTAAATGAAGGATTCTTATTGCTGTGATTGCATTTATGGATATAAAATTTGCTGCAAATTACCAAAAGATTTATAATAAAGAAATGATCCCGATGAGATTTGGTGTTATTAGTAAACCCAAAATAAGACATTTTGAAAACAAAAAGTAAAATCCACATTAATATATTGATCTATAAATTGACAAACATCAACCCAAAATGCTTTAACACATTCACAATCCCAAAATAGATGAAATAAATCCTCTGGATATAAACCGCAAAAAGAACAGTTAGTTTCAATATCAGAATTAACCCTTGTCAAATAAACATTGGTTGGATAATATCTATGTATAATTTTAAATAAGCCCCAGATACTCCTCCACCTCAGATTCCCCAAGCGACTATTCCAAAAACTAACAGACTACATATAAGTCGCCACATACAACTCCTACAAACATACAGAGCAAAGCTACAGAACGGTAACTATATCTGGATCACTGAAAGATCAACCAGAGTGCAGAAGACAACAAACTTCGCCAATGCAAATAAACAACGAGAACATGAAATAACCGCAGCGGCTGCCGATAGATGTCCGGTGCACTCAGCGCTCCCTGTTCAATCTGACAGGACAAGAAACAGTGAGGCGCAAAGGTAAACTCGTGTTTCAGAAAATCAGAAATAGAGAAGGCATGGCCATTCGGCCCCTTGCACCTCTTCTGCCCTTCACTCAGAACATGCTTGACTTTTGACCTCAGCACCACTTTCCTGCAACTTTCCATCACCGATGAGCCCCAGGATATGTCCATTCAATTTAGAAACCTTGTGGAGATAATTGCAATGATTCACTGCACTCTGGGTGAGGAAATTTCTCCTCATCTCAGACCTGCTGAGTTGTCCTCGGATTTTGAGTCTGTGAGCGCTGGCTCCACACCTTATGGGAAACATCATTCCAGCCCTTCCACTGTAAATATCCTGTGAGATTGAATTTCTCTAATTCTGAGACAGGGATGTGATCTGTCTCTGTCAAACCATCTCTAATTTCACTCATTTTGAGACAGTCCCAGTACAATGATTTGTTGTGGGAGCATCTCCATGGACAGCAAGTGAGTGCCGTTATCCTGTATTGTTCCACAGCCTGATGGGGTAGTAACTGTTCCTGACCCTGGTGGGGCGAGTCCTGAGGCTCTCATACCTTTTACCTGATTACAGCAGTGAGAAAAGAGCCTGCCTGTGTGGTGAGCCTGATCACAGCCGCCTGTATCACCATCCCCTCTGGCCTGCCCTATCCGGGACCAAAGGGATTGTGGAGAGTAAATGTGGTACTCTGTCGAGTATCACTGTGATCCGTCCCCTCTGGCCTGCCCTATCCGGGACCAAAGGGATTTTGGAGAGTAAATGTGTTACTCTGTCGAGTATCACTGTGATCCGTCCCCTCTGGCCTGCCCTATCCGGGACCAAAGGGATTGTGGAGAGTATTTGTGTTACTCTGTCGATGATTACTGTGATCCGTTCCCTCTGGCCTGCCCTATCCAGAACCAAAGGGATTCTGGAGAGTAAATGTGGTACTCTATCCAGTATTACTGTGATCCATCCCCTCTGGCCTGCCCTATCCGGGACCAAAGGGATTGTGGAGAGTAAATGTGTTACTCTGTCGGGTATCACTGTGATCTGTCCCATCTGGCCTGCCCTATCCGGGACCAAAGGGATTGTGGAGGGTAAATGTGGTACTCGGTCGAGTATTACTGTGATCCGGGCTGTCTTCTTGCCTCTTATTATTCTTGTCTGTGATTGCAGTGCGACAATCTCTGGCCCAATGTCCCCTCTTTCTACAAACACCGTCTCTGTCCTTAGCCAAGTGTCTTCATCTGCACTGTCCGCACGATCCTGCCACCCGTTCTGGGTTCTTCGTCGGGACCCGAACTCCATCTCCTCACTACCGGTTCTCTGTGCACACTCTCGCTTTCCCCCAGTCCCCTTTAAAGAGTCAATTGCGCTCCATATTCATCAAAATTTATGTCACCCGGGGCCAGGTCTGACACAGCGAATTGAGATTAGTTAACTTAAAGGAGTGGGCAGGCTTGGGTCTGAGACAGTTTAGAAAAGTCTGCACTGCCAGCCGGACATACTGATCTGTCCAGGGGTTTGCAGGCATTGGACTCTCACGGATCCTTAAAACGAGCTATAAAGTACGCAAGGGATTCTCCTTTTTTCTGTCGTTATCGGGTAAATTCACCCAAATCCGCATGCAGTCGGGCTGTCATTCAAATGGGTTCCCTTACCTCAGTGACCCACCGTGTCATGGCTTGTATTACATCAGCCCCTCTGGTGGCTCCCGGTCACCTTGGGGCATCTGCCTGGGAAAGGGGAACTCACTCCCTGTCCCTGCCCGAGAGGTTCCATATATAACCCTGAGGAGTGACACAAGTCCCCGGGAAGGGAATGGAAAGGGGAACCCAATCCCTGTCCCTGCCCAACAGGTTCCATATATAACCCTGAGGAGTGCAGGCAAGTCCCCGGGCAGGGTCTGGAAAGGGGAACCCACTCCCTGTCCCTGTCCGAGAGGTTCCATATATAACCCTGAGGAGTGCAGGCAAGTCCCTGGGCAGGGTCTGGAAAGGGGAATCCACTCCCTGTCCCTGCCTGAGAGGTTCTGTATATAACCCTGAGGAGTGGCACAAGTCCCCGGGCAGTGTCTGGAAAGGGGAACCCACTCCCTGTCCCTGTCCGAGAGGTTCCGTATATAACCCTGAGGAGTGGCATAAGTCCCCGGGCAGGGTCAGGAAAGGGGAACCCACTCCCTGTCCCTGTCCGAGAGGTTCCATATATAACCCTGAGGAGTGGCACAAGTCCCCGAGCAGGGTCTGGAAAGGGGAACCGACCCCGTGTCCCTGCCCGAGAGGTTTCATATATAACCCTGAGGAGCGCAGGCAAGATCCCCGGGCAGTGTCTGGAAAGGGGAACCCACTCCCTGTGCCTGTCCGAGAGGTTCCATATATAACCCTGAGGAGTGGCACAAGTCCCTGGGCAGGGTCTGGAAAGGGTAACCCACTCCCAGTCCCTGTCCGAGAGGTTCCAAATATAACCCTGAGGAGTGGCACAAGTCCCCGGGCAGTGTCTGGAAAGTGGAACCCACTCCCTGTCCCTGTCCGAGAGGTTCCATATATAACCCTGAGGAGTGGCACGTCCCTGGGCAGGGTCTGGAAAGGGGAACCCACTCCCTGTCTCTGTCCGAGAGGTTCCGTATATAACCCTGAGGAGTGGCACAAGTCCCCGGGCAGTGTCTGGAAAGTGGAACCCACTCCCTGTCCCTGTCCGAGAGGTTCCATATATAACCCTGAGGAGTGGCACGTCCCTGGGCAGGGTCTGGAAAGGGGAACCCACTCCCTGTCTCTGTCCGAGAGGTTCCGTATATAACCCTGAGGAGTGGCACAAGTCCCCGGGCAGGGTCCGTAAAGGGGAACCCACTCCCTGTCCCTGTCCGAGAGGCTCCATATATAACCCTGAGGAGTGGCACAAGTCCCTGGGCAGGGTCTGGAAAGGGGAACCCACCCCCTGTCCCTGTCGGAGAGGTTCCATATATAACCCTGAGGAGTGGCAGAAGTCCCCAGGCAGGGTCTGGAAAGGGGAACCCTCTCCCTGTCCCTGTCCGAGAGGTTCCATATATAACCCTGAGGAGTGGCACAAGTCCCCGGGCAGGGTCTGGAAAGGGGAACCCACTCCCTGTCCCTGCCCGAGAGGTTCCATATATAACCCTGAGGAGTGGCACAAGTCCCTGGGCAGGGTCCGGAAAGGGGAACCCACTCCCTGTCCCTGTCCTTGAGGTTCCATATATAACCCTGAGGAGTGGCACGTCCCCGGGCAGGGTCAGGAAAGGGGAACCCACTCCCTGTCCCTGTCCGAGAGGTTCCATATATAACCCTGAGGAGTGCAGGCAAGTCCCCGGGCAGGGTCTGGAAAGGGGAACCCACTCCCTGTCCCTGCCTGAGAGGTTCTGTATATAACCCTGAGGAGTGGCACAAGTCCCCGGGCAGGGTCTGGAAAGGGGAACCCACTCCCTGTCCCTGTCCGAGAGGTTCCGTATATAACCCTGAGGAGTGGCACGGCCCCGGGCAGGGTCTGGAAAGGGGAACCCACTCCCTGTCCCTGTCCGAGAGATTCCATATATAACCCTGAGGAGTGGCACAAGTCCCCGGGCAGGGTCAGGAAAGGGGAACCCACTCCCTGTCCCTGTCCGAGAGGTTCCATATATAACCCTGAGGAGTGGCACAAGTCCCCGGGCAGGGTCAGGAAAGGGGAGCCCACTCCCTGTCCATGTCCGAGAGGTTCCATATATAACCCTGAGGAGTGGTACAAGTCCCCGGGCAGGGTCTGGAAAGGGGAACCCACTCCCTGTCCCTGCCTGAGAGGTTCCATATATAACCCTGAGGAGTGGCACAAGTCCCCGGGCAGGGCCTGGAAACGTGAACCCACTCCCTTTTTCAATAAATTCAGGTAAAGCCCCTGGTCTGGACGGTTATACTGCTGAATATTTTAAATCCTTTTCTTTTATACTCGCTCCTCGGCTTTGTAAAATTTTTAAAGATGTGTTAACTGTAGTAAATAAGCACAATCTTTTTATGATGCCTCCATTTCTCCATTTCTTAAAAAAGACCCCACTGAATGTGCATCCTATCGGCCAATATCCTTGCTGAATACGGATTCTAAGATTTTTACCAAAATTTTGGCCACTAGATTAGAAAATGTATTACCTCAAATTATCTCTGAAGATAAGACTGGATTTATTAATAACTGTTATTCATCTTTTAATATTAGAAACTTAATTAATATAATTTATAATTCTTCATCTAAAATACCAGAATGTCATTTCCTTAGATGCTGAAAAAGTGTTCGATAGAGTTGAATGGCTATATTTATTTAATACGCTGCAGAATTTATATATTAGGTGGGTAAGGGACTTATAAGTTATCATTATATGCTGATGATTTGTTACTATACATATTACTGTCGAGTATCACAATCATCCAGTCTCTCTTCCTGCCTCTTATTATTCTTGTCTGTGATTGCAATGCGACAATCTCTGGCCCAATGTTCCCACTTTCTAGAAACCCCATTTCTGTCCTTAGCCAAGTGTCCTCTTCATCTGCACCGTCCGCACGATCCTGCCACCCGTTCTGGGTTCTTTGTCAGGACCCGTACTCCATCACCTCACTACCCCCAGTCCCTTTAAAGAGTCAATTGCGCTCCATATTCATCAGAATTTATGTCACCTGGGGCCAGGTCTGACACAGCGAATTGAGATTAGTTAACTTAAACGAGTGGGCAGGATTGTGTCTGAGACAGTTTAGAAAAGTCTGCACTGCCAACTGGACATTCTGATCTGATATACTGATCTGTCCAGGGGTTTGCTGGCATTGGACTCTCACGTATCCTTAAAACGAGCTATAAAGTACGCAAGGGATTCTCCTTTTTTCTGTAGTTATCGGGTAAATTCACCAAAATCCGCGTGCAGTCGGGCTGTCATTCAAATGGGTTCCCTTACCTCAGCGACCCACCGTGCCATGGCTTGTATTACATCAGCCCCTCTGGTGGTTCCCGGTCACCTTCGGGCATCTGCCTGGGAAAGGGGAACCCACTCCCTGTCCCTATCCGAGAGGTTCCATATATAACCCTGAGGAGTGGCACAAGTCCCCGGGCAGGGTCCGGAATGGGAAACCCACTCCCTGCCCCTGCCCGAGAGGTTCCATATATAACCCTGAGGAGTGGCACAAGTCCCCGGGCAGGGTCTGGAAAGGAGAACCCACTCCCTTTTTCAATGAATTCAGGTAAAGCCCCTGGTCCAGACGGTTATACTGCTGAATGTTTAAATTCCTTTTCTTCTATACTCGCTCCTTGGCTTTGTAAAATTTTTAAAGATGCGTTAACTGTAGGTAAATAACCACAATCTTTTTATGATGCCTCCATTTCTCCAATTCTTAAAAAAGATAAAGACCCCACTGAATGTGCATCCTATTGGCCAATATCCTTTCTGAATACGGATTCCAAAATTTTTACCAAAATTCTGGTCACTAGATTAGAAAATGTATTACCTCAAATTATCTCTGAAGATCAGACCGGATTTATGAAAACCTGTTATTCATCTTTTAACATTAGAAAATTAATTAATATAATTTATACTTCTTCATCTAAAATAACAGAATGTCATTTCCTTAGATGCTAAAAAAGCATTCAATAAATTTGAATGGCTATATTTATTTAATACATTGCAGAATTTTAATTTTAGCTTAAAATTTATATAATGGATTAAATTAATGTATTATAAACCTTTGGCTTCGGTTCTTACCAATAATCAAAGATCTCCTTTTTATCAGTTGTCCCGTGGTACGAGGCAAGGCTGCCCTTTAAGTCCTCTATTATTTGACATTGCTTTGGAACCTTTAGCCGTTGCCATTCGTGAATCACCTAATATTTTTGGTACTACCTGTGGGTAAGGGACTTATAAGTTATCATTATATGCTGATGATTTGTTACTATACATATCTGACCCTGAGCGATCTATTCCTGATATTTCATCCTTGCTTGCTCAGTTTAGTAGCTTTTCTAGCCACAAACTGAATTTTAATAAGAGTGAATTATTTCCATTAAATATGGAAGTTCCAATTTATAAACACTTACCATTTAAAGTTGTCACAGATCATTTTACTTATTTGGGTATTAAAATTACCAAGAAACATAAGGGTTTATTTAAAGTTAATTTTTTACCTTTAATTGAACAAATCAAGCAACTTGTTACCAGGTGGTCCCCATTATCTCTGCCATTGGTTGGTCGAATTAATACTATCAAGATGATAGTATTACCCAAATTTTTATATTTATTCCAAGCATTACCAATTTTTATTCCTAAATCTTTTTTTGATATTATTGACTCCAAAATATCCTCGTATGTGTGGCAGAGTAAAAATCCGAGATTAAGTAAAAAATATTTACAGAAGCCTAAGAAAGAAGGTGGTTTTGCTTTGCCAAACCTGAGATTTTACTATTGGGCAGTTAATATTCAGTATTTAATATTTTGGACACAAGAATCGGTCATAGTACCTTGCCCACAATGGGTAAATCTGGAGTGTAAATCTGTACAAGACTTCTCATTGTTTTCTATTTTAGGATCTTCGCTTCCTTTTGCTTTATCTAAACCGAGTAAACAAATAACTAATCCTATAGTTAAACATACATTAAGAATATGGTTTCAATTTCGTAAATTCTTTGGCTTGAATAATCAAGCCCTATTATATCTAACTTCTTTTTCCAGCCCTCTTTTATGGACCAAGCCTTTGTGTTATGGAAAACAAAAGGTATAACATGTTTTCGTGATCTATTTTTAGATAACAGTTTTATGTCCTTTGAACAGCTATCCAGCCTAAAACTCATTTTTTGTAGATACCTGCAAGTTAGAAATTTCTTGAATGTTAGTATTTTCTGAAATTATCTCCAATGGACATTACAGAAAAAAATCCAGCTCTGAATCCTTGCCAGAAGGGTTAAGTAGCTATCATTTATCACATGATCATGAAAATACAGCCAGGAGTATCAGAAATAATTAAGAAGGAATGGGAAAAAGAACTTCACTGTCTTATACCCACAGAACAGTGGGAGAAAATTTTACAATTAGTCAATTCTTCTTCTATTTGTGCTAAACATGCCTAATACAATTTAAGGTTGTTCATAGGGCTCACATGTCCAAGGATAAACTTGCTCGATTTTATTCTTATATTAATCCAACCAGTGACAGATGTCATACTGAAGTCGCTTCATTGACCAGCATGTTCTGGTCTTGCCGCTGTTTGCAAAATTATTGGAAAGATATTTTTGGTATTATTTCAACAGTTCTGAATATCAAATTGCAACCGCATCCTATTACTGCAATTTTCGGTTTCCCAATGGTGGATAATAGTCGTTTATCCCCCCTCAGCCCGGCGGATGATTGCATTTGTTACATTAATGGCTAGAAGATCTATCCTATTGAACTGGAAAGAAATTAATCCTCCAACTATATTTCAGTGGTTTTCTCGAGTTTAGAAAAAATTACAAGTGTTGTCTTTGACCCTTCAGTTAAATTTGAAGAAACTTGGAGACCATTTATTCAACATTTTCATATGAGCTAAACTGACTTTTCCTAAACCTTACTTTTATTGTCCTTAATTATTTGAATGGAGGTGCGGAGTTATTGACGCTACTGTGTATAATTAATATAATGCAATGGCCCATGTTGATTAGGATTTTTTCCATTTTTTGGGGGGGGGAGGGTTTCTCATTTTCTCCATTTTTTTAACCACTATGAGTTTGGGAGGTTATTATCATCTATTTGATTTATACCTTAACCTATTAATTATGTACTCTCAAGCTCTTTGTATTCATGTTTCATTTCTGTTTGTTTAAAATCAATAAAAAGATTTAAAAAGAAAGGACTACTCTGAGGAAAGGGTGGAATAGGCGCAACGGGCCGAGTGGCCAGGCCTGCTCCTGTTATTTATTTTCAAAAGTCCGAGTTTACCTTTGCGCCTGGTTCTCCCTTGACCTTCAGCCTGTCCTTTTGCACAGGGGAGCGCTCACAGCACCGGAGTTCCATCGGCAGCCGCTGCGGGCCAGCTCCCGTATCCCAGCAGCAGGAGACAGGTCTGGGAGGGAACTCCGGACAATAGGCCCCGATCCACGGCGGGGAAAGACCGGGCTCCCCCTGTGCGGCTGAAACATCTGACGGAATCTCCGCCCGAATCTTCACCTCCGCCATTGGAAGGATTCAAAACTCCGGCCGCTGTTGCAGCCTTTACCCGGGGAGCTGCTCCCAATCTCGGGTCTCTCACCGGGTCCACTGGTTCCCAATTCCAAACCTCGGTCCGCCCAGCGTCCCGCCCACTGACACTCCTCAGCCAATGGAGGCAAGAGTCTATCAGTGGTGTTCTCCGATTGGCTGTGAGTGTATCCGAGGGCGGGCTGCTGCCGGGGGGGCTGGAGATGTCAGTCACAGTTTGTTCTCAGAATCAAAGCAAGTTCCCCGAGGCTCAAAGTTCAAAGTAAATTTTATTATCATTTTAAATTTTTTAAATTTTTATTAAACACAAACAAAAACAGAAACACTAAACATATGCTAAAAAAAAGCCAGGGAGTCACACAAAAGCAGCAACAAATATATAACTATTAATTTTAAATATACAAATAAACAAGGAAATCCGCTCTAAATACTGTTGGACAGAAGGAACTGTATCTAAGAGGAGTCACAAAACAGGAACATTTACAGAGATAACCCAAAACTTTGACAGATTTGTACAGTCTTTACAGTCTGGCGATGGGAAGTTTTCAGAGGATAAACGTATAGTTTGAAGTCTGACATCAAAATATAAATGAAGGTTTCTTATTGCTGGGATTGCATTTATGGATATAAAACTTGCTGGAAATTAACAAAAGATTTATGATAAAGAAATGATCCCTATGAGATTTGGTGTTATTAGTAAACCCAAATAAGATGTTTTGAAAACAAAAAGTAAAATCCACATTAATATATTGATCTATAAATTGACCAACATCAAACTAAAATGTTTTAACATATTCACAATCCCAAAACAGATGAAATAAATTCTCTGGATATAAACCACAAAAAAAACAGTTAGTTTCAATATCAGAATTAACCCTTGTCAAATAAACACTGTTTGGATAATATCTATGTATAATTTTAAATAAGCCCCAAATACTCCTCCACTTCAGATTCCCCAAGCGACTATTCCAAAAACTAACAGAGTACATATAAGTCGCCACATACAACTCGTACAAACATACAGAGCAAAGCTACAGAACGGTAACTATATCTGGATCACTGAAAGATCAACCAGAGTGCAGAAGACAACAAACTTCGCCAATGCAAATAAACAACGAGAACATGAAATAACCGCAGTGGCTGCCAATAGATGTCCGGTGCTCTCAGCGCTCCCTGTTCAATCTGACAGGACAAGAAACAGTGAGGCGCAAAGGTAAACTCGTGTTTCAGAAAATCAGAAATAGAGAAGGTGTGGCCATTCGGCCCCTTGCGCCTCTTCTACCCTTCACTCAGAACATGCATGACTTTTGACCTCAGCACCAGTTTCCTGCAACTTCCCATCACCACTGAGCCCCAGGATATGTCTATTCAATTTAGAAATCTTGTTGAGATAATTGCAATGATTCACCGCAATCTGGGTGAGGAAATTTCTCCTCATCTCAGTCCTGCTGAGTTGTCCTTGGATTTAGAGTCTGTGAGCGCTGGTTCCACACCTTATGGGAAACTTCATTCCAGCCCTTCCGCTGTAAATATCCTGTGAGATTGAATTTCTCTAATTCTGAGACAGGAATGTGATCTGTCTCAGTCAAACCACCTCTTATTTCACTCATTTTGAGACAGTCCCAGTACGATGATTTGTTGTGGGAGCATCTCTATGGACAGCAGGTGAGTGCAGTTATCCTGTGTTGTTCCACAGACTGATAGCTGAGGGGTAGTAACTGTTCCTGACCCTAGTGGGGCGAGTCCTGAGGCTCTTGTACCTTCTACCTGATTACAGCAGTGAGAAAAGAGCCTGTCTGTGTGGTGAGCCTGATCACAGCCACCTGTATCACCGTCCCCTCTGGCCTGCCCTATCCGGGACCAAAGGGATTGTGGAGAGTAAATGTGGTACTCTGTCGAGTATCACTGTGATCCGTCCCTACTGTCCTGCCCTACCCGGGACCAAAGGGATTGTGGAGAGTGAATATGGTACTCTGTCGAGTATCACTGTGATCCGTCCCTTCCGGCCTGCCCTAACCGGGACCAAAGGGATTGTGGAGAGTAAATGTGGTACTCTGTCGAGTATCACTGTGATCCGTCCCCTCTGGCCTGCCCTATCCGGGACCAAAGGGATTGTGGAGAGTAAACGTGGTACTCTGTCGAGTATCACTGTGTTCCGTCCCCTCTGGCCTGCCCTACCCGGGACCAAAGGGATTGTGGAGAGTGAATGTGGTACTCTGTCGAGTATCACTGTGATCCGTCCCCTCCGGCCTGACCTATCCCGGACCAAAGGGATTGTGGAGAGTAAATGTGGTACTCTGTCGAGTATCACTGTGATCCGTCCCCTCTGGCCTGCCCTATCCGGGACCAAAGGGATTGTGGAGAGTAAATAGATAGATAGATAGATAGATAGATAGATAGATACTTTATTCATCCCCATGGGGAAATTCAACTTTTTTTCCAATGTCCCATACACTTGTTGTAGCAAAACTAATTACATACAATACTTAACTCAGTAAAAAAATATGATATGCATCTAAATCACTATCTCAAAAAGCATTAATAATAGCTTTTAAAAAGTTCTTAAGTCCTGGCGGTAGAATTGTAAAGCCTAATGGCATTGGGGAGTATTGACCTCTTCATCCTGTCTGAGGAGCATTGTATCGATAGTAACCTGTCGCTGAAACTGCTTCTCTGTCTCTGGATGGTGCTATGTAGAGGATGTTCAGAGTTATCCATAATTGACCGTAGCCTACTCAGCGCCCTTCGCTCAGCTACCAATGTTAAACTCTCCAGAACTTTGCCCACGACAGAGCCCGCCTTCCTTACCAGCTGTCGAGTATTACTGTGATACTGTGATATTACTGGGCTGCCCTATCCGGGACTAAAGGGATTGTGGAGAGTGAATGTGGTACTCTGTCGACTATCACTGTGATCAGTCCCCTCTGGCCTGCCCTGTCCGGGACCAAAGGGATTGTGGAGAGTAAATGTGGTATTCTGTCGAGTATCACTGTGATCTGTCCCCTCTGGGCTGCCCTATCCGGGACCAAAGGGTTTGTGGAGAGTAAATATGGTACTCTGTCGAGTATCACTGTGATCCGGGCTGTCTTCCAGCCCCTTATTATTCTTGTCTGTGATTGCAGTGCGACAATCTCTGGCCCAATGTCCCCTCTTTCTACAAACCCCGTCTCTGTCCTTAGCCAAGTGTCCTCTTAAACTGCACCGTCCGCACGATCCTGCCACCCGTTCTGGGTTCTTCGTCGGGACCCAAACTCCATTTCCTCACTACCGGTTCTCTGTGCACACTCTCGCTTTTCCCCAGTCCCCTTAAAGAGTCAATAGCGCTCCCTATTCATCAAAATTTATGTCACTCGGGGCCAGGTCTGACACAGCGAATTGAGATTAGTTAACTTAAAGGAGTGGGCAGGCTTGGGTCTGAGACAGTTTAGAAAAGTCTGCCCTGCCAGCTGGACATACTGATCTGTCCAGGGGTTTGCCGGCATTGGACTCTCACGTATCCTTAAAACGAGCTATAAAGTACGCAAGGGATTCTCCTTTTTTCTGTAGTTATCGGGTAAATTCACCAAAATCCGCATGCAGTCGGGCTGTCATTCAAATGGGTTCCCTTACCTCAGTGACCCACCGTGCCATGGCTTATATTACATCAGCCCCTCTGGTGGCTCCCGGTCACCTTCGGGCATCTGCCTGGGAAAGGGGAACCCACTCCCTGTCCCTGCCCGAGAGGTTCCATATATAACCCTGAGGAGTGGCACAAGTCCCCGGGCAGGGTCTGGAAAGGGGAACCCACTCCCTGTCCCGGTCCGAGAGGTTCCATATATAACCCTGAGGAGTGGCACAAGTCCCCGGGCAGGGTCTGGAAAGGGGAACCCACTCCCTGTCCCTGTCCGAGAGGTTCCATATATAGCCCTGAGGAGTGGCACAAGTCCCCAGGCAGGGTCTGGAAAGGGGAACCCACTCCCTGTCCCTGTCCGAGAGGTTCCATATATAACCCTGAGGAGTGCAGGCAAGTCCCCGGGCAGGGTCTGGAAAGGGGAATTTTTCAATGAATTCAGGTAAAGCCCTGGTTCGGACGGTTATACTGCTGAATGTTTAAAATCCTTTTCTTCTATATTCGCTCCTTGGCTTTGTAAAGTTTTTCAAGATGCGTTAACTGTAGGTAAATAACCACAATCCATTTCTCCAATTCTAAAAAAAGATAAAGACCCCACTGAATGTGCATCCTATCGGCCAATATCCTTGCTGAATATGGATTCTAAGATTTTTACCAAAATTCTGGCCACTAAATTAGAAAATTATCTCACATTATCTCTGAAGTTCAGACCGGATTTATTAAAAACTGTTATTCATCTTTTAACATTAGAAAATTAATTAATATAATTTATACTTCTTCATCTAAAATACCAGAATGTCATTTCCTTAGATGCTGAAAAAGCATTCGATAGAGTTGAATGGCTATATTTATTTAATACGTTGCAGAATTTTTATATTCGGTGGGTAAGGGACTTATAAGTTATCATTATATGCTGATGATTTGTTACTATACATATCTGACCCTGAGAGATCTATTCCTGCTATTTCATCCTTGCTTGCTCAGTTTAGTAGCTTTTCTGGCTACAAACTGAATTTTAATAAGAGTGAATTATTTCCATTAAATATGCAAGTTCCAATTTATAAACACTTACCATTTAAAGTTGTCACAGATCATTTTACGTACTTGGGTATTAAAATTACCAGGAAACATAAGGGTTTATTTAAAGTTAATTTTTTACCTTTAATTGAACAAATCAAGCAACTTGTTACCATGTGGTCCCCATTACCTCTGTCATTGGTTGGTCGAATTAATACTATCAAGATGATAGTATTACCCAAATTTTTATATTTATTCCAAACATTACCAATTTTTATTCCTAAATTTTTTTTGATATTATTGACTCCAAAACATCCTCGTATGTGTGGCAGAATAAAAATCCTAGATTAAGTAAAAAATATTTACAGAAGCCTAAGAAGGAAGGTGGTTTTGCTTTGCCAAACCTGAGAGTTTACTATTGGGCAGTTAATATTCAGTATTTAATATTTTGGACACAAGAATCGGTCATAGTACCGTGCCCACAATGGGTAAATTTGGAGTGTAAATCTGTACAAGACTTCTCATTGTTTTTATTTTAGGATCTTCGCTTCCTTTTGCTTTATCTAAACTGAATAAACAAATAACTAATCCTATAGTTAAACATACATTAAGAATATGGTTTCAATTTCGTAAATTCTTTGGCTTGAATAATCAAGCCCTATTATATCTAACTTCTTTTTCCAGCCCTCTTTTATGGACCAAGCCCCTGTGTTTTGGAAAACAAAAGGTATAACATGTTTTTGTCATCTATTTTTAGATAACAGTTTTATGTCCTTTGAACAGCTATCCAGCCGAAAACTCATTTTTTTTAAGATACTTGCAAGTTAGAAATTTCTTGAATGTTAGTATTTTCTGAAATTATGTCCAATGGACATTACAGAAAAAATTCTAACTCTGAATCCTTGCCAGAAGGGTTAAGTAGCCATCATTTATCATATGATCATGAAAATACAGCCAGGAGTATCAGAAATAATTAAGGAGGAATGGGAAAAAGAACTTCACTGTCTTATACCCACAGAGCAGTGGGAGAAAATTTTACAATTAGTCAATTCTTCTTCTATTTGTGCTAAACATGCCCTAATACAATTTAAGGTTGTTCATAGGGCTCACATGTCCAAGGATAAACTCGCTCGATTTTATTCTTATGTTAATCCAACCAGTGACAGATGTCATTCTGAAGTCGCTTCATTGACCCACATGTTCCGGTCTTGCCCCTGTTTGCAAAATTATTGGAAAGATGTTTTTGGTATTATTTCAACAGTTCTGAATATCAAATTGTAACCACATCCTATTACTGCAATTTTCGGTTTACCAATGGTGGATAATAGTCGTTTATCCCCCCTCAGCCCGGCGGATGATTGCATTTGTTACGTTAATGGCTAGAAGATCTATCCTATTGAACTGGAAAGAAATTAATCCTCCAACTATATTTCAGTGGTTTTCTCAAACTATTTCTTGTTCGAGTTTAGAAAAAATTACAAGTGTTGTCTTTGACCCTTCAGTTAAATATGAAGAAACTTGGAGACCATTTATTCAACATTTTCATATGAGCTAAACTGACTTTTCCTAAACCTTACTTTTATTGTCCTTAATTATTTGGATGGAGGTGCAGAGTTATTGACGCTACTGTGTATAATTGATATAATGCAATGGCCCATGTCGGTTAGGATTTTTTTCATTTTTTGGGGGGGAGGATTTCTTATTTTCTCCATTTTTTGTAACCACTATGAGTTTTGGAGGTTATTATCATCTATTTGTATTTATACCTTCACCTATTAATTATGTACTCTCAAGCTCTTTGTATTCATGTTTCATTTTTGTGTTTGTTTAAAATCAATAAAAAGATTTAAAAAGGAGTATTCTGAGGAAAGGGTGGAATAGGCGCAACGGGCCTAGCGGCCAGGCATGCTCCTGTTACTTATTTTCTGAAGCACGAGTTTACCTTTGCGCCTTGTTCTCCCTTGGTTTTCAGCCGTTCGGATTGCACAGGGGAGCGGTGAGAGCTCCGGAGATCCATCGGCAGCCGCTGCGGGACAGCTCCCGTCTCCCAGCAGGAAGGGACGGGTCTGGGAGACAACTCCAGACAAGAGGCCGCGATCCACGGCGGGGAAAGGCCGGGCGCCCTCCGTGTAGCTGAAACATCTCACGGAATCTCCGCCAGTCTCTTCAGCTCTGCCTTCGAAAGGATTCACGACCCGCCGGTGGTGCAGCCGAAACCCGAGGCGCAGCTCCCGGTCTCCGGGCTCACTCGATCCCGGTTCCAAACCCCGGCCCGGCCGGGCGCTCAGCGTCCCGCCCACTGACACCCGTCAGCCAATGGGAGCACCCTTCTCCCAGCGCTGGTCGCCGATTGGCTGTGAGTGTGTCTGAGGACGGGCTGCTGATGGGAGCTGGAGATGTCAGTCACAGTTTGTTCTCAGAATTAAAGCAAGTTTCCCGAAACTCAAATTTCAAAATAAATTTTATTTTCAGAGTCCAGATAAGTCACCACAAACAACCCCGAGAAGCATTTTCTTGCGGACATACTTAGAAAAAGTATAGAATAGTAACCACAACAGAAGCAGGCAGTGAAAGATCAGCCAGAGTGCTGATCTGTGCAAATGCAAATACAAAAATAATGATAAAGAACAAGAACATAAAATAACCGCAGCGGCTGCTGATGGATCTCCGGAGCTCTCACCGCTCCCCTGTGCAATCCGACAGGCTGAAGGCCAAGGGAGAACAAGGCGCAAAGGTAACCTCGTGATTTAGAAAATAAGAAACAGGAACAGACGTTGCCATTCGGCCCGTTGCGCTGTTCTGTCCCTCACTCAGAACATGGCTGATCTTTGCCCTCAGCACCACTTTCCTGCAACGTTCCGAACATCGCCGAGCCCCTAAATATGTCGGTTTAATTTAGAAAATCTGTGGAGAAAACTCCAAATATTCACTGCACTGTTGGTGGGGAAATTTCTCCTCATCTCAGTCCTGCTGAGGTGATCACGGATTTTGAGTCTGTGATCCCCGGTTCCACTGCCCAGCCAGGGGAAACTTCATTCCTGCCCCTACCCTGTAAATACCCTGTGAGACTGTGTCTGTCTCAATCAGGAAGCTTCTCCATGTGAACCTTGTGTTAATGAAATTGGTGACAGTTCTTTCAGACCAGCAGCTTTGACCATAAGAACACCAGACAGGGGTCAGCACGGAATGTCCTGCAGTTACTGCAAGAGAAGGACTGGATGGACAGTGGAGTGGTTCCCTGAGCAGACAGTCCAGACCATCTGGCAGAATGCCTCATCACCAGATCTCACCAACAGGCAGCAAGACCTCACCTGTCTGGCGGCGAGAGGGCCCCTCCCAGTCTGATCCTTGCTGCATGCCCGGAGATCACTCCCACAGCGCACTGCCCCGAGATTACTGCAGTGGAGACGAGAGGGCCTCTCCCAGTCTGATCCTTGCTGCATGCCCGGAGATCACTCCCACAGCGCGCTGCCCCGAGATTACGGCAGTGGAGACGAAGAGGGTCCCTCCCAGTCTGATCCTTGCTGCATGCCCGGAGATCACTCCCACAGCGCGCTGCCCCGAGATTACTGCAGTGGAGACGAGAGGGCCCCTCCCAGTCTGATCCTTGCTGCATGCCCGGAGATCACTCCCACAGCGCGCTGCCCCGAGATTACTGCAGTGGAGACGAGAGGACCCCTCCCAGTCTGATCCTTGCTGCATGCCCGGAGATCACTCCCACAGCGCGCTGCCCCGAGATTACTGCAGTGGAGACGAGAGGGCCCCTCCCAGTCTGATCCTTGCTGCAAGCCCGGAGATCACTCCCACAGCGCGCTGCCCGGAGATTACTGCAGTGGAGACATGACGGTCGCTCACCTCTTTGCGGACTGTGGGCTGGCGAAGATATGTGGAGAAAGATGCAAGGGCCTGTGCCACAGCAGCTGCGTGACAGAAGGCTCACTGATCCTCGGGCTGTTCCCAGGACGCGCAGGAAAACGGACAGCGAGTGCAGCTGGAAGATCATCAACTCGGGGAAAGACGCTCGAAACTTGTTGGCCTGCCATCAAATCGAGATGTCCGGAGAGCAGGGGTTCCCAACCTGGGGTCCACGGTTACTGGTATTGGTCGATGGCATATAAAAAAAAGTTTACGAAGCCCAGTCGTACAGGAATGCTGCCGACTGGCACATTCCAGACTACAGGGACATCATTGGAACTACAGGGATCCTCTACACTGGACAGGGAGTGGCCGGGTTGGCTGAGGACGCCTCACAGTTATTGTAGTAGTGAACCACCCCCGGGGGGACACATGGCTTCTCCTTTCAGCGCAGGACTTCAATCGTCTTCCAGGGGAAGGTCCTTCCGACCGCAGGGATGAGGCCTTTGGAGATTCAGCTGACGTTTTTGTCGCTCTAGGTTTTTAAGAGATGGGGTTGCTGGCCATATGGCCAACCCTCCTCCTCTCGTAGCCGGGCTTAGACAGTCCATGGCCGCGTTTTCTTATCTGCTGTCTGTTTAATGTGTTGTTGATCCCACACTAAACATAGAAACGGTCCGAATTTCCACTGAACACATCCAGCAAAACCATGTTGATTCCCTGAGCAAACACGAGGAATTCTGCTGATGCTGGAAATTCAAACAACACACGCAAAATGCTGGTGGAAAACAGCAGGCCAGGCAGCATCTATAGGGAGAAGCGCTGTCGATGTTTCGGGCCGAGCCCCTTCATCAGGATTAACTGAAAGGAGAGATAGTAAGAGATTTGAAAGTAGTGGGGGGAGGGGAAAATGCGAAATGATAGGAGAAGACCGGAGGTGGTGGGATGAAGCTAAGAGCTGGAAAGGTGAATGGCAAAAGGGATACAGAGCTGGAGAAGGGAAAGGATCATGGGACAGGAGGCACAGGGAGAAAAAAAGGGGGAGGGGATCATCAGAGGCAGATGGAGAACAGGCAGAGTGATGGTCAGAGAGAGAGAAAAAAGCAAACAACTAAATATGTCACGGATGGGGTAAGAAGGGGAGGAGGGGCATTAACGGAAGTGAGAGAAGTCAATGTTCATGTCATCAGGTTGGTGGCTACCCAGGTGTTGTTCCTCCAACCTGACAGCTTCATCTTGACAGTCGAGGAGTCCATGGATAGACATATCAGAATGGGAATGGGACGTGGAATTAAAATGTGTGGCCACTAGGAGATCCTGCTTTCTCTGGTGTTCAGCGAAACGGTCTCCCAGTCTGCGTCGGGTCTCACCAATATATAGAAGGCCACACCGGGAGGACCGGACGCAGTACACCACACCAGCTGTCCTGATGAAGGGGCTCGGCCCGAACCGTCGACAGTGCTTCTCCCTACAGATGCTGCCTGGCCTGCTGTGTTCCACCAGCATTGTGTGTGTGTTGTTTGATTCCCCGAGTCTGCAGCGCGCGTAGTGGACAATCGCGGTACTGCAGGGGTTCAGCCGCTCCCGGAAAGCGAAAGCATTCTGAATCAGGAAGTGCCGGGAGTTAACATGGCTTCGAAAGGACCGGCCGAGAGTTTGAGCGAGGAGGTAATTTGTCCCGTCTGCCTGGATTTCTTCACCGATCCCGTTACACTGGAGTGCGGACACAACTTCTGTCGCTCTTGTATCACACGGTGTTGGGAAAGGGAGCAGAGAAACTCCTGTCCGGAATGTAGAGAGGAGTTTGCTGACCGCACCCTCAGGGTGAATCGGGCCTTAGCAAATCTGGCTGAAAAATTTCGAAATCTAAACCTGAATCCGAAAGGGAAGGAAAGTAAACGTCACTGCGAGGAACATGAGGAAGAACTGAAGCTGTTTTGTGAAACGGACAAGACACTGATCTGTGTGATCTGTGCAGTGGCGGAGGAACACAGAGAACACCGCTTCAAGCCGATTAAAGAAGCTGTTAAAATCTACAAGGTAAAACTAACGTTAGTTCAATACTTAAAATATTTCCTTTGTCCTACATACCATCACACGAGCCTCTATAACTAACACATCATTCTCTGCAACTTCCGCCGTCTCCAACGGGATTCTAGCGTCTCTCCGTCCCACAGCCCACCTCCGCACCCCGAACTCTCCGCTCTCTATACGGATCGCGCTCTACGTACTGTATCGCCCTGATCCACTCGCTCCTCCCCACTGATCTCCCTCCTGGCACCGACACCTGCAAGCGGGACAAGTGCTACACCTGACCTCTAACCTCCTCCCTCGTCACCATTCAGGGCCACAAAAGCCCAGTTCCTCCCGTTTCTTCCATGGTCGATTGTCCTCTCGAATTAGATTCCTTCTTCTCCAGCTCTTTACCTCTTCCAGCTGTCCCCTCTCAGCTTCTCACTTCATCACCCTCCCCCACGTTCCCCCTCACGTTGTCTCACCCGTCACCTGTCAGCTGGTTCTCATCCCCAACCTTTTTATTCTGGCTCGGCCAGAAGGGGCTCGGCCCGAACCGTCGACAGTGCTTCTCCCTACAGATGCTGCCTGGCCTGCTGTGTTCCACCAGCATTGTGTGTGTGTTGTTTGATTCCCCGAGTCTGCAGCGCGCGTAGTGGACAATCGCGGTACTGCAGGGGTTCAGCCGCTCCCGGAAAGCGAAAGCATTCTGAATCAGGAAGTGCCGGGAGTTAACATGGCTTCGAAAGGACCGGCCGAGAGTTTGAGCGAGGAGGTAATTTGTCCCGTCTGCCTGGATTTCTTCACCGATCCCGTTACACTGGAGTGAATGAAGGGTCTCAACCCGAAACACTGACTGTTTATTTCCCCTGAGTAGATGCTGCCTGACTCACTGAGTTCCTCCGGCATTTTGTGTGATAATCGGGTTTGATCACCTGTTTCTTTTGATGCATCTTTGTTTCTATTTCCTTCACTCTCTGACTTCCAGGATCAGCTAAAATCTTCCTTAGACTCTCTCACAAAAAAGAAATCAGACTTCCAGGAAAAGGAGCAGCAACAGAAAGAGAAGATTTCCGGAGTTCTGGTGAGGCTTCCTGAGCGGAATTTCTGATATTACTGCCGAGTTTTGCTCCCTTTAATGCAGAATTTCCGGGTATCGCAGCTCCAGTGACCTGGGTTCGATCCTGACCTCTGTTGCTGTCTGTGTGGAGTTTGCATGCTCCCCCTGTGACCACGAGAGATTCCGACACATCTCAAGGACATGCCGGATGAATGGCTAATTACCGTTAACCCTGTAAAGGTGGGGAGGGTGTGTGTGAATCAGATGGGAGTTTATGGGTCAATAAGTGAGAATAGGTTTCAGGAAAACGTGAGGGAATGGTGTTGACGGGAATGCACTCAGAAGTAGCATGGACTCCAATAGACCGAACTTAACGACAAAAGGAAACAGAGCACAGCAATGCAGTATATTAATCTTCACCTTTCATTCAACAGGAACAGTCACACTGCCTTCAGTCCCACATCACATCCCAGTTTGCTGAACTGCGCCAGATTATCACTGAGAAAGAGCAGAGCTTACTCAGGGATCTCAGGGAAGAAGAGAAGAGGATTCTGAATCCGATGGAGAAAAATCTTCTAGCTCTTCAAGAGAATATAAGGATTATTCAGGAGGAAATCTCAAAGTTAAAGGAACAGATGGATCAAAAAGACAGTGTGATGTTTCTCAAGGTGAGGGATTATATTTCAATTTGTTTCTGTCAGAGGGCACTAAATGAACAGCGGTATATTTGAAATAAACACAGCACAGCGGCCAATTCTAACAAATCAATTGCCGCTGCTGGCGACCTCACACAAGTTGTTATACTTGCATGATGCGCCCTCCCATCACTCCAATGATGACATTTCAAAATGTCCAAGATACGCTTTCAGTCCTTCATTAGCAAAATACAATCTTGGAGCGATGAAACTTCAGGGTAATTCACTGTAAAGTAAGCTGCAACACAGCGGTCAAGAACAGAGTGACATCTGCCCGTCCCCAGCTCAAAACAGCCCAAAACAAAGTACAGATACGTAACTTTTTCCCTTCGCTTTTACCATGCCTGCACTCACGTGACGAGTTACCATAATAAACACGTAACACAGAATACAATGCAGACAGAAAACAGACGTGTTGCTCCTACACACAGCATTTACAAATGGCAGTAAACTGTTTCTCACCAGACAATTGATGCATCTATTCAGGGTTGTTGTTGTCCCATAATAATGAGATTATTAAGGGATTGGACACACTGGAGGCAGGAAGCATGTTCCCGCTGATGGGTGAGTCCAGAACTAGAGGCCACAGTTTAAGAATAAGGGGTAGGCCATTTAGAACAGTGATGCAGAAAATCTTTTTCACCCAGAGAGTGGTGGATATGTGGAATGCTCTGCCCCAGAAGGCAGTGGAGGCCAAGTCTCTGGATGCTTTCAAGAGAGAGTTAGATAGAGCTGTTACAGATCGTGGGGTCAAGGGATATGGGGAGAGGGCAGGAACGGGATACTGATTGCGTATGATCAGCCATGATCACAGTGAATGGCAGTGTTGGCTAGAAGGGCCGAATGGCCTACCCCTGCACCTATTGTCTATTGTCCCAAAACTGGACTTCCACAACTTCTGTACATCCCAGGACAGAATGCAAATTTCTCTGAAATTATTTACTCTGATCATAACACAGAGCTGCTGACTGTGTCCTTAATTCTACATTAAATATCCTCTAAAACTCTCGTTAACTCCCATTTCCAGTCACAGGCTGTGAGTGTGTCTGGTGCGGTGGGTGTGAGGGTCTCTTTGTCAATCAGTGAGAACAAAGAATTTGACCCACACATCAGACTTATCTTCTGTATCCGGTTTCCGTCAGATTAGGGAAACTATTATTGTCTCTTAACTTTTACAGATAACATTCAAATAAACGTTCAATCGTTCAAAACATAACCAGGCCATTCAGCCCATTTTCTCCTCTCAATTTCCCTGCTTCACAATCCTCCTGCCACTTACTCACCACAACCAGCAACAGTGCCCCGAAATCTCTGATCCCTCACATGTTTATCCAGCCTCCCCATTACATTCAATATCTGCTGTTCCATTTCAGCCACTCCTGTGGCAGCGAGTTCCACATCCTCTTCACTAAATTTCTTGTGGAATTTGTAAAAATTCATCTGGAATTACATCTCCCCACAAGTCTTCCTCCACCCACACACAATCACATACATCACTGATCTTAAATTCCTCCATCATATCACACTGACGTCATATCCAGATGAAAATGCACAGCCTGTCCTGTCTTCCCTGTAAGTTTCATCCTCTCAGTAATGGTCTGACATTCAGAAACTTTCCCTGTAATTTACCCCATGGTTCTGTATTGTCCGTGTGTGTGAGTGACTGTGGGAGTGGGAATTTTCAACACCTTGTAATGATTTGGATGTAATTCAGGATGTGGACAGTAAGTCCAAGTCTAATTGGATTTGTGTTTTATTTATTTCAGGAGGAAGCTCGTCGGAACAGAAGGTAGGACAGGCTCTTCACTGAAACCCTGAATGGATTTGTAAAATAGTTCAGAATAGCAATTTATAACCAGCAGTTTAATATTTACAGGATTAATGACGATGTCCAGGAATTGTCAGTGACAGATGAGACCCTACCGGTTGAAAAATTCGATCACCTCTATCTGTTGAACACAGTGCTGAGAGAAACGCTTGATGCTATTAATCGAGGTAAAACTTACAAAGATTCATTTATCCTTGTTTATGAAGCTCAATTTAGTTCCAATTTGAGGCAAAGATTGTCTGTAATACTGGGCTGAAGGGGAACTGAAGTTTATTCCACATCAACCCCACCGACTGGGAGGCATCACTGTCACATGGTCAGCTGGAGATGTCAGATCCCTGGACACACCAGCACAGGGTCACAATACAACCAATACACGGGACTGTCAAATGAACCACAGTGTTCCAATCCCAGGCAAATGCACTAACACACCAGGACATGAGTTAGGATCTACCAGAGGAACTGGGAATTAAATACTGACGTTAATATTATAAGGAATAAAAATGAGTATCAGTGTGGTGACAGGGATTGTCAGGAAAATACACAAGTCCTTCATGTGCCCTGTGAGTGCAGACTCTGACTGACACAGGTCTTCCCCCTTCCGGATCAGCATCTCTCACTGTTGTTAGAGGCAGAAGAGGGGAGTGGTCGTGATCAAGGACTGAATCGTCAGGGGAACAGACAGGAGAATCTCTTGATGTGAACGGGACACCCGAATGGTATGTTGCCTCCTGGGTGCCAGGGTCAGGGATGCCTCGAATCGTGTCCGCAGCATTTTAGAGAGGGAGGGAAAAGAGGCAGATATCTTGGTAAATTTGTGACAATGACATTGGAAGTAAAAGCAAAGAGGTCCTGAAAATAGAATTTGGAGAGCTTGGTCGAAAGCTCAGAAGCAGCACCCCCAGGGTTGTAATTTCTGGATTGCTGCCTGTGCCACATGCTGGTGAGGGTAGAAACAGGATAATTTGACAGATAAACATGGCTGAGAAGATGGTGCTGGGGACAGGGTTTCAGGTTCTTGGATCATCGGGAACTGTTCTGGTGGAGGAATGACCTGCTCAAAAGGGATGGGTCGCACCTCGACCCGAGGGAGAACAATATTCTCACAGAGAGGTTTGATAGAGCTGTTGGGGAGAGTCTGAACTAATTTGGTGGGGGGGGGGGGGGTGCTCGGGAACTGGAGTGAAGGGATAGGACTGATGGTAAAATGCAAAGATAGCGTGCAGTCAGACTGTCAGATATGGCGGACAGATGAGAGGATAAAATTGCAGCCAGCAAGGTGAGTATCAGTGCATTAGGGATGCAGAATTAAAAAGGGTAGCAGATACAGTACACAAAGTGTTATATCCCAATGCATGGAGTATGAGAAATAAGGTGGATGATCTTGTTGCACTATTACAGATTGTCAGGTATGATGTTGTGGCCATCACGGAAACGTGGCTGAAGGATGGTTGTAGTTGGGAGCTGAATGTTCACGGTTACACAATATATCGGAGGAAGGAAGGAAGGCCGATGGGGTGGTGTGGCTCTGCTGGTAAATCAGCAGCAAGATGTGACATAAGATTAGAAGATGTTGAATCTTGTAGGTTGAGGTAAGGAACTGGAAAAGTAAAAATGACACTGACAACAGTCATATACAGGCCTCCCTACAGTCAGTGGGTTGAGGCCCACAGATTACAACTGGAAATAGAAAAGGCTGATGAAAAGGACAATGTTATGATAATCATGGGAGATTTCAACATGCAGGGCAATTGGGAAAATCAGGTTGGTAAAGGATCTCAACAGAGTGAGTTTGTTGAATGCAATGTGATGGCTTTCTAGAGCAGCTTGTCGTTGAGCCTACTCGGGGAACAGCTCTACTGGATTGGGTGTTATGTATTGAACCAGAGGTGAGTAGTTAAAAGAAACCTTAGGAGGCAGTGCTCACAACATGACTGAGTTCAACTTGAAATCTGATAAGGAGAAAGTCTGACATTGTAGTATTTCAGAGGAGTAAAAGAAATTACAGTGGTCTGCGAGAGGAGTTGGCCAAAGCAAATTGGAAGGAGATGCTGGCAGCGATGAGAGCAGAGCAGAAATGGTGTCAGTTTCTGGGAAAATGAGAAAGGTGAAGGATAGATGTATTCCAAAAATAAATAAATACTCAAATGGTAAAATAGTAAAACCGTGGCTGACAAGGGAGACAAGTTAATGAAAAGGCAAAAGAGAGGGCATACAACTAAACAAAAATTAGTAGGAAGACAGAGGATTGGGAAGCTTTTAAATATCTACAGAGAGGAACTAAAAGAATGATTGGGAGGGGAAAAATAAACAAGAAATTGATTTGAATTGAAATTACTTTATTACTTACATCCTTCATATACATGAGGATTCAAAATCTTTACGTTATGTCTCCATCTAAATGTGCAATGAGCAATTTATAGTAATTTCTGATGAATTTTCTGTATAACATGCTGGTCAATATAACATAGAAATACAGTTGTGTCAGTATGAGTTAATCAGTCTGCTGGTCTGGTTGAAGAAGCTGTCCCGGAGCCTGTTGCTCCTGGCTTTTATGCTGCGGTACCGTATCCCGGATGGTCGCAACTGGTACAGATTGTGGTTGGGGTGACTCTGGTCTCCAATGATCCTTCAGGCTATTTTTACACACCTGTTTTTGTAAAACAAGTTAGCAAACAATATCAAATTGTTTTTCAAGTATTGTAAAAAAATAAAACAGAGGTGAGAGTGGATATAGGACCGCTAGAAAATGAGGCTGGATATATAATAACACAGGATAAAAAGATGGCAGATAAACCAAATATTTAGCACCAGTCTTCACCGTGGAAGACACTAGCACTGTGCCCGGTGTTGAAGAGTGCGAGGGAAGAGAAGTGAGTGCAGTTACTGTTACAAGGGAGAAGGTGCTCAAAAAGCTGAAAGACCTAAAGGTACATAAGTCACCCGGACCAGATGAACTGCACCCTAGTGTTCTGAAAGAGGTTGCAGTAGAAATTATGGAGGCATTTCAAATGATCTTTCAAAAATCACTGGACCCTGGCATAGTGCCAGAGGACTGGAAAATGGCAAATGTCACTTAACTCTTTAAGTAAGGAGGAAGGCAGCAGAAAGGAAATTATTGACCAGTTAGCCTCACCTCTGTGGTTGGGAAGAAATTGGAGTCAATTGTTAAGTATGAGGTTATGGAATACTTGGTGACACTGGACAAGATAGGACAAGTCAGCATGGCTTCGTTAAGGGAATATCCTGCCTGACAAACTGTTGGGATTCTTTGAGGAGATTACAAGCAGGATCGATAAAAGGGATGCAGTGGATGTTGTATATTTGGAATCTCGGAAGGCCTTTGACAAGGAGCCACACATGAAGGTGGTAACCAGGTTAAGAGGCCATGGTATTACAGAAAAGTTACAGGCATGGTTAGAACATTGGCTGATTGGTAGGAAACAGCGAATGAGAGTAAAGGTTTTCTGGTTGGCTGCCACTGACTCGTGTTCCACAGGGGTCAGTGTTAGGACACCTTCATTTTATGTTGTATATCAAGATTTAGCTGATGGAACAGACCATAAGATATAGGAGCAGAAGTAGGCCATTTGCCCATCGAGTCTACTCCACCATTCAGTCATGGGCTGATCTAATTCTTCCGGTCATCCCCACTCCCCTGCTTTCACCCTATACCCTTTGATGCCCTGGCTAATCAAGAACCTATCTATCTCTGCCATAAATATGACTTGGCCTTAACAGCCACTTGTGGCAACAAATTCCATAGATTTTCCACACACTGATTAAAGTAGTTTCTCCGCATCTCAGTTCTAAAAGGACGTCCTACAATCATGAAGTCATACCCTCTTGTCCTAGAGTAGATGGCTTTGTTTCCAAGTTTGCATATGATAACGAAGATTGGTGGAGGGGCCGGTAGTGTTGAGGAAACAGTTAGGCTCTTCAGAGACAGTCAATTATTCATTTAAACAACTCAATCAAGTGTGACACACGGCCACAGAAATAGGCACAAATTCCCATTTAGGATTGAAATCTGCCGTCCTTACCCTGTCTGTCTGTTCTGTGACACTGAGCTGCCCTCTGACGTGACGTCACATCAACACTTCACAGACAGACTCCGGGGTGAGATTCCTCAGGAGGATGATCTGGGAGGGTTTGATTGATGTGGAACTCACGGCCCACTTCATCAATCTGCAAGACTAAGATGTCTTCTTGAGCATGTCCCATTTGTGTGTGTTTGCCCCCCCCCCATCCCTCTAACCATTTCCCATCCGTGTACCTGCACAAATTTATTTTAAAATCTTTTATTTTTACTTGTTTCTACAGCGTCTGATGGTAAATTCCATTTACCAACCTCCCTCTCCATGAGAATGTTACCCGATAGACCACTCAGAAAAATTTCCCATCTCACTTTCAATCTGAGGCCTCTGGTTCTGTACTCCCATATCTTGGAAAAAGAAATGTTATTTAAGCCCCTTATGAATTATTTACCTCAATAAGGGGTCATACCTGAACATCCTACACGACAGCTGAATAGCCCAAGCTTATCCACTCTCTGTTTTTAACCCAAGCCCCCAGTCCTGGTAACATCCTCCTGAAGCCTCCTGTCCAGTGTAATGACATCCTCCCCATACTCGGGAACTGGAAATGCAGACAATACTCCAAGTGTGGTCTATCATCGACATCAAAGGCCTTGCTGATTTTCCTGTGGACAGTGTGGAATAGGCTGATGAATACAGGACTGAAGGAGTTTTTTAGTTTGGGACAAGAAAGGCGGCGTGGGAGCTAAGTTCTGAAGGAAGGCAGTTTTTAAAAAAAACTTCGCGTACAAGCACAACGAGACTGCGCAGGACAGCGCGGACAGTTTAAAAAGATGACCACCCTATACAGCGGGCAGCGGAGTGGGTGGCAGCAGAGTGTAGGGCTTTGGCTCAACGGGCTTAGGCGGAAACGGGAAGAGGCGAGAGCGAGGCACCGACTCTTTTTCTCCCCTTGGCAAATCGGCCCGGACGGACGGGGGAACAGCAGGGCACATTAGCCAACGGTTTAAAAAGTTCGTGTGTTTGGCGAAGTAAGTGGGTGAGTAGACCTATCTTTCTTTGTTTCATTCCTGTAGAATTAGGTCGCATGTCTGCAGGGTCAGTGCTTTGTTCAGGGTGTCAGATGTGGGAATCCTGGGAGACCTCCAGCCTCCCTGATAGCCACATCTGCACCAGGTGAACCGAGATTCAGCTCCTCGGAGACCGTGTTAGGGATCTGGAGCTGCAGCTTGATGACCTACTGCTTATTAGAGAAAATGAAGAGGTGATAGACAGGAGCTACAGGGAGGTAGTCATCCCTAGGCTACAGGGGTCAGAAAACTGGGTGACTGTCAGGAGAGGGAAGGGAAATGCCCGGATAGTGGAGAGCACCCCTGTGGCTGCCCTCCTCAGCAACAAGTATATCGTTTTGGATGCTGTTGAGGGGGATGACCTGACAGGGGACGGCCACGGTGACCGGGTCTCTGGCACTGAGCCTGGCGCTGTTGTGCAGGAGTGAAGGAGGGAGAAGAGGAATGCGGTAGTCATAGGGGATTCCATAGTCAGGGGAACAGACAGGAGATTCTGTGAGCCTGGTAGAGATACCCGCATGGTGTGCTGCCTCCCGGGTGCCAGGGTACGGGATGTCTCGAATCGGGTCCAGGATATTCTGAAGGGAGAGGGCGAGCAGCCAGCTGTCTTGGTACATGTTGGTACCAATGACATAGAGAGGAAAAGGGAGGAGGTCCTGAAGAGAGATTTCCGGGAGTTAGGAAGGGAGCTGAGAAGCAGGACCTCCAGGGTAGTAAGCTCAGGATTGCTACCTGTGCCACGTGCTAGTGAGGGCAAGAATAGTAGGATCAGGCAGATGAATGCGTGGCTGAGAGACTGGTGCAGGGGTCAGGGCTTCAGATTCTTGGATCATTGGGATCTCTTCAGGGGGATGTATTACCTGTTCGAAAAGGACAGGTTACACCTGAACCCGAAGGGGATCAATATCATAGCGGGAATGTTTAATAGAGCTGTTAGGAAGGGTTTAAACTAATTTGGCAGGGGGATGGGAAACCGGAATGATAGAGTGGAGGAGGGGGAAAACAGAAATAAATCTAAGATAGTGAGTAGTAAAGATGTCAGGAAGGACAGGCAGGTGATGGGGCAAATTTGCAGCTACTGGGATGATTTGCAGTGCAATCAAAACAAAAAGTACCAAATACTGGACTTAAGGTGTTATACTTAAATACACACAGCATAAGGAATAAGGTGGATGATCTTGTCGTACAGCTACAGATTGGCAGGTATAATTTTGTGGCCATCACTGAGACGTGGCTAAAGGATGCATGTCTCTGAGAGCTGAACGTCCAAGGATACACGGTGTATCGGAAGGATCGGCAGGTAGGCAGAGGGGGTGGCGTGGCTTTATTGGTAAGAAATGATAATAAATCATTAGAAAGAGGTGACATAGGATCGGAAGAATCTTTATGAGTTGAGCTAAGAAATCGCAGGGGTGAAAGGACCCTGATGGCAGTTATATACAGGCCTCCTAACAGCTGCAGTGAGGTGGACTACAAATTACAACAGGAAATAGAAAAGGCTTGCCAGAAGGGCAGTGTTATGATAATTGTGGGGGATTTTAACATGCGAGTGGATTGGGAAAATCAGGTCGACACTGGAACTCAAGACAGAGAATTTGTAGAATGTCTACGAGATGGCTTTTCAGAACAGCTTGTTTTTGAGCCCACTAGGGGATCAGAGGTACTGGATTGGATATTGTGTAATGACCCAGAGGTGATTAGAGAGATTGAGGTGAAGGAACCGTTAGGAGACAGTGGCCGTAACATGATTGAGTTCACTGTGAAATTTGAGAAAGAGCAGCCGAAATCCGATGTGTCGGTATTTCAGTGGAGTAAAGGAAATTACAGTGGCATGAGAGAGGAACTGGCCAAGTTTGACTGGAAAGGGACACTAGCGGGAGGACGGCAGAGCAGCAGTGGCTGGAGTTTATGCGAGAAGTGAGGAATGTGCAAGACAGATATATTCCAAAAAATTAGAAATTTTCGAATGGAAAAAGGATGCGACCGTGGCTGACAAGAGAAGTCAAAGCCAAAGTAAAAGCGAGAGGGCATTCAAAGAAGCAAAAATTAGTGGGAAGACAGAGGATTGGGAAGTTTTTAAAAGGTTACAAAAGGAAACTAAGAAGGCCATTAAAAGGAAAAAAAGATGAACTATAAAAAGAAACTAGCAAATAATATCAAAGAAGATACTAAAAGCTTTTTCATAAATAACGAATAAAAAAACAGGTGAGAGTGGATACAGGACCGATAGAAAATGATGCTGGAGAAATTGTAATGGGAGATAAGGAGATGGCTGAGGAACTGAACGAGTATTTGCATCAGTCCTCACTGAGGAAGATATCAGCAGTATACCGGACACTCAAGGGTGTCAGGGAAGAGAAGTGTGCGCAGTCACAATTACGACAGAGAAAGTACTCAGGAAGCTGAATAGTCTAAGGGTAGATAAATCTCCAGGACCAGATGGAATGCACCCTTGTGTTTTGAAGGAAGTAGCTGTGGAGATCGCGGAGGCATTAGCAATGATCTTTCAAAAGTCAATAGATTCTGGCATGGTTCCGGAGGAGTGGAAGATTGTAAATGCCACTCTGGTATTTAAGAAAGGGGCAAGGAAGCAAAAAGTGAATTATAGACCTGTTAGCTTGAGAAATGGTTGGGAAGTTTCTGGAGTCAATTGTCAAGGATGAGGTTACGGAGTACCTGGAGGCATATGACAAGATAGGCCAAACTCAGCATGGTTTCCTTAAAGGAAAATCCTGCCTGACAAACCCATTGAAATTTTTTGAGGAGATTACAAGTAGGCTAGACAAGGGAGATGCAGTGGATGTTGTGCATTTGGATTTTCAGAAGGCCTTTGACAAAGTGCCACACATGAGGCTGCTGAACGAGATAAGAGCCCATGGAATTACGGGAAAATTACGTACGTCGATAGAGCGTTGGCTGATAGGCAGGAAACAGAGAGTGGGAATAAAGGGATCCCATTCTAGTTGTCTGCCAGTTACCCGTGGTGTTCCACAGGGGTCCGTGTTGGGGCCGCTTCTTTTTACGTTGTATATCAACGATTTGGATTATGGAATAGATGGCTTTGTGGTTAAGTTTGCTGATGATACAAAGATAGGTGGAGGGGATGGTAGTGCTGAGGAAACTGAGAGTCTGCAGAGAGACTTGGATAGATTGGAAGAATGGTCAAAGAAGTGGCAAATGAAATAAAATGTTGAAAAGTGTATGGTCATGCACGTTGTTAGAAGAAATAAATGGGCAGACTATTATTTAAATGGAGAGTGAATTCAAAGTTCTGAAATGCAACGGGACTTGGGACTGCTCGTGCAGGATACCCTTAAGATTAACCTCCAGGTTGAGTCGGTGGTGAAGAAGGCGAATGCAATGTTGGCATTCATTTCTAGAGGAATAGAGTATAGGAGCAGGGATGTGATGTTGAGGCTGTATAAGGCACTGGTAAGACCTCACTTGGAATACTGTGTGCAGTTTTGGGCTCCTTATTTAAGAAAGGATGTTTTGACATTGGAGAGGGTTCAGAGAAGATTCACTAGAATGATTCCGGGAATGAGAGGGTTAACATATGTGGAACATTTGACCGCTCTTGGACTGTACTCCGTGGAGTTTAGAAGAAGGAGGGGAAACCTCACAGAAACATGTTGAATGTTAAAAGGCATGGACAGAGTGGATGTGGCAAAGTTGTTTCCCATGGTGGGGGAGTCTAGTACGAGAGAGCATGACTTAAGCATTGAAGGGCGACCATTCAGAACGGAGATATGAAGAAATTTTTTTAGCCAGAGGGTGGTGAATCTGTGAATTTCTTGCGGCAGAGGAAGCCAAGTCATTGGGTGTATTTAAGACAGGGATTGATAGGTATGTGAGTAGCCAGGGCATCATAGGTCATGGTGAGACGGTGGGAGAGTGGCACAAAATGGGAGAATGGATCAGGTCATGATAAATTGGCGGAGCAGATTCGAAGGGCCGAATGGCCGGCTTCTGCTGCTTTGTCTTTTGGTCTTATTTGAATCCACCAGTATACGTAATAAGGATCTTGTAGCACAGGTAGAGTTTGACAGGTAGAAACTTAGGCAGGTATGATTTTGGTCGAAGGAATAAAGACATAGACAATTCTGTAAACAGGGCTAAAATTCAATAATCAGAGGTGCAAAGGGACACGGGTGTCCTTGTGCAGGATTCCCTGAAGGTTAACTTGCAGTTTGTGTCAGTGGTAAGATTGGCAAACTCAATGTTTGCTTTCATTTCGAGAGGATTAGAATACAAGAGCAAGGATGTAATGCTGAGGTTTTATAAGGCATTGATCAGACCACACTTGGAGTATTGTGAGCAGTTTTGGGTCCCTTCTATCGGAAAACATGTACTGGCATTGGAGGGGGTCCAGAAGATTCACAAGAATAATTCCAGGAATGAAAGAGTTAACATATGAGGAGTGTTTGATGGTTCTGGGCCTGTACTCATGGGAGTTTAGAAGAATGGCTGA
The DNA here is from genome assembly GCF_048418815.1 of Hemitrygon akajei. Classification (NCBI taxonomy): domain Eukaryota; kingdom Metazoa; phylum Chordata; class Chondrichthyes; order Myliobatiformes; family Dasyatidae; genus Hemitrygon; species Hemitrygon akajei. The sequence continues at coordinate 877,254 of NW_027332035.1, forward strand.
TTTATTATCCCTCTCAACCCTATTCTCACGCCTCCTCCCCATAACTTTTGAGACTCCGACTGATCAAGAAGTTTACTTATCAACATCCGCTTTAAAAATCAAACAGGAGAAAATCTGCAGATGCTGGTAATCCAAGCTACACAGGTCCTGATGAAGGGTCTCCCCAGATCTCTTTGACACCTGTCGGGAGAGAGTTGCTGTTGGGAGGATGTGGGTGGGTCGAGAACGGTAAGCACAGCCTCCGACAGAGATGAGGAGGAATTCCTTTATCCACAGGATAGTGAATCTGCCACAGGCAGCTGTGGAGGCCAAATAATTGAGTATATTTAAAGCAGAGTAACACACACAAATTGTTGGAACAGCAGGCCGGGAAGTTTCTGTGGGAAAGACTAAACAGTTGACGGTTCAGACTGAAACACTTCATCAGGACCTGTGTTGCTTAAGGGTTCCTGCAAATTCATCCCCTGTCCTAATGAGGGGCTGCGGGGGATGGGGTTGTGGGAAAGGGGACAAAGTCATCCTCATCTGCCATCTTGCCCCCTCTAGCTTCTCATTACGTCTACACACACAGTTCACCCACAGGCTTTCCACCCCTCCCCCTCCTGGTTCAATCTGCCATTCATCTCTCCCCTACTGGTTCCCATTATCACCTCCTTTACTGTCTCAAACCATCACACTGCCCCACTTCACACTCACAAATGAAAGTGAACGTTGTATGACGGGCCTGTTCCTGTGCTGTTCTCTGTTCCCAGTTTCGGAGAATGAGAGGAGATCTCATGGAAACACAAAATTCTTTCAGGGGTCAACAGGCAGGAGTGAGGGAGGATGTTTCCCCTATCTGAGGAGTCAAGGGTCAGGGGTCCCTCTGCTCTCCGCCCGAGTCTCCCCCCGATCCCCGGGGCCGCGCTCCCCGACTCTCCCCCCGACCCCCGGGGACTCTCTAATTCTCTGCTTCTCCCCCCGATCCCCGGGGCCGCGCAGCCAGAGTCTCCCCCCCGATCCCCGGGGCCGCGCTGCCCGAGTCTCCCCCCGATCCCCGGGGCCGCGCTGCCCGAGTCTCCCCCCCAATCCCCGGGGCCGCGCCGCCCGAGTCTCCTCCCGATCCCCGGGGCCGCGCTGCCCGAGTCTCCCCCCGATCCCCGGGGCCGCGCTGCCCGAGTCTCCCCCCGATCCCCGGGGCCGCGCTGCCCGAGTCTCCCCCCGATCCCCGCTGCCTGAGTCTCCCCCCGATCCCCGGGGCCGCGCTGCCCGAGTCTCCCCCCGATCCCCGGGGCCGCGCTGTCCGAGTCTCCCCTCGATCCCCGGGGCCACGCTGCCCGAGTCTCCCCCCGATCCCCGGGGACGAGCTGCCCGAGTCTCCCCCCGATCCCCGCTGCCTGAGTCTCCCCCCGATCCCCGGGGCCGCGCTGCCCGAGTCTCCCCCCGATCCCCGGGGCCACGCTGCCCGAGTCTCCCCCCGATCCCCGGGGACGAGCTGCCCGAGTCTCCCCCCGATCCCCGGGGCCGTGCTGCCCGAGTCTCCCCCCGATCCCAGGGGCTGCGCTGCCCGAGTCTCCCTCCGATCCCCGGGGCCGCTCTGTCCGAGTCTCCCCCCGATCCCCGGGGACTCTCTAATTCTCTGCTTCTCCCCCCAGTCTCTGTCACCCTGGATGTGGAAACGGCGCATCCGCGGCTCGAGGTGTCTGAGGATCGGAAGAGTGTGAGACGGACCCGGACCCGGACCGATCTCCCTGACACCCGGAAGATATTCACAGACTGGTTTTGTGTGCTGGGATCAGAGGGATTCACATCGGGGAGACATTACTGGGAGGTGGAGGTGACGGGGATTCGGGTCTGGTGTCTGGGAGTCGCCGCAGAGTCTGTGAAGAGGAAGGGACCGGTCAGACTGAGTCCGGAGACCGGATTCTGGGTCATCGGGCGGCGTGGTGACGTGTTACATCGGGATTGTGACGTGTCCGGTGTCCCCTCCCCCGGGGCCCGTCTCGCTGCCGGTCCCATCCCCGGGAGGGTGGGAGTTTATCTCAGTTACGAGTCCGGGACAGTTTCATTTTACAACGCGGAGACCAAGTCCCATCTCCACACCTTCACTGGGAATAAATTCACGGGGAAACTTTATCCTTTCTTCGTGACTGGGGATGGAAACCAGTGGCTGAGAATCTGCTCCGGTTCCGCTCCGGGTCTGTAAACGGGTCGGGTCCCGGGACCGACGTCAGGAGTAAAGTCCCTGTAAATATAAATGTGCGGAGAGTGCAGCTAAATACGTGGCTAAGGGGATGGTGCAGGAGGGAGGGCTTCATGTTTCTGGACAATTGGGCTTTGTTCCCGGGAAGGTGGGGCCTGTTCCGACAGGCCGGTTTGCCCCTGAACTGGAGGGGGACTAACATCCTTGCGGGTAGATTTGCCAGTGCTGCTCGGGGGGGGAGGGGTAAAAAAATTTGCGGAGGGAGGGGAACCAGAGTATTAGAGCAGATAGTGAGGTGGAGGAGGATAAAGGTCATGCGAGGACTGCATGTATAGACAGAAATCAAAGGTTTGCACTTTAGGTTGTAAATTAATTTTCAGAGCTTTAGAAATTGTAGAAAATAAAGATTTCCAAAAATATTTTGATGAAGAACATGACCAGAACATATGTGAAAAAGTGGCTACTTCAGTTTTACACCTATCGCAATAATTGTCTATGTTAGGAAATATTTTGGATAGTCTCTTCTTTGTTAAATAGTAACAGTGAACAATTTTAAATTGAATTAAACACTGATTGGCACATATCAAAGAAGAATTAACCATCTTCATTAACAAAGGTCATATTAAGTTCTCTCTCCCAATGTTTTTTAATCTTTAGTGATTAAGGGGATCTGTTTTTTTTGCAGATTTATTTATTTTTATTTTCATTTATTTTGTGATGGTCGATTGATGACTTTTGAAGAGTTAATTAGCAAATATACTCTCTCTCATACACACGTTCTGCAATATCTTCAGGTTAGACATTTTTTACAAAAATAATTATCTGTTTCAATATATGCAAGAATCTGATTAGTTGGATACTATTTTGAATATGAATCCTTTAGTAAGAGAATTTGTAATTCTCATTGGTAGAATTTATAATTTATTTTTAATACATTAATACAAAAAGATAACCTCTCACCTAAGGTTTCTACATGATAGAAATATTCGTTGTTTCAGACGTGATAGAGGGGGAGGGATGAAAGGGGGAGGAGTGGCATTACTAGTCAGGGAAAATATCACAGCTGTGCGTAGACAGGACAGACCGGAGGGCTTGTCTACAGAGGCCATATGGGTGGAGCTGAGGAACGGGAAAGGTGTGACCACACTAATAGGGGTGTATTATAGACCGCCCAATAGTCAGAGAGAATTGGAGGAGCAAATCTATATAAAGATAGTAGACTGATGTAAGAAACAGTAAGTTGTAATAGTAGGGAATTTTAACTTTCCACATATTGACTGGGACTCCCAAAATGTAATAGGACTAGAAACTTTAGAAAGTTTTCTAAATCAATATATAGAGGTACCTACGAGAGAGGATGCAATACTTGATCTCCTATTAGGAAACCAGACAGGTCAGGTGACAGAAGTATGTGTAGGCGAACATTTTGGGTCCAGTGACCATAATGTCATCAGTTTCAAGTTAATTATGGATAAGGATAGGCCTGGTCCTCGAGTTGAGGTTCTAAATAGCAGAAGGGCTAATTTTGTGGAAATGAAAAAAGATCTAGGAAGAGTGGATTGGGGTAAGTTTTTTTTTTTCCTGACAAGGATGTGTTCAGTAAGTGGAAGGCCTCCAAATGTGAAATTTTGAGAGTGCAGTGTTTGCATTTTCCTGCCAGGATTAAAGACAAAGTTAACAGGCATAGGGAACCTTGGTTTTCAAGGGATATTGGCGATCTGGTTAAGAAAAAGGGAGAAGTGTTTTGCAGGTATAGGCAACAAAGAGCAAATGAGTTACTTAAAGAGTATAGAAAACGTAAGAAAATACTAAAGAAGGAAATCAGGAAGGAAAACAGACATGAGGTGGCTTTGGCAGATAATGTGAAGGAAAACCTGAAGGGTTTCTACAAGTGTATTAAGAGTAAAAGGACAGTAAGGGACAAAATTGGTCCCCTAGAAGATCAGAGTGGTCGTCTATGTGTGGAGCCTCACGAGATGGGGGAGATCTTAAACAGTTTTTTTGCATCAGTATTTACTCAGGAAACTGGCATAGTGTATATGGAAGGAAGGGAAACAAGCAGTAGTGTCATGGAACATTTGTAGATTAAAGAGGAGGAGGTGCTTGCTGCCTTACAGCACATAAAGGTAGATAAATCCCCCGGGCCTGACTTGATATTTCCTCGGACCTTGAGAGAGACTAGAGTAGAAATTGCAGGGGCCTGACAGAAATATTTAAAATGTCCTCAGCCACGGGTGCAGTGCCGGAGGATTGGAGGGTAACTCATGTTATTCCGTTGCTTAAAAAAGGCTCCAATAGTAAACCAGGAAATTGCAGGCCAGTGAGCCTGACATCAGTAGTATGTAAATTATTGTAAGATGTTCAGAGAAATCGGATTTACAAGTACTTGGACAGCCAAGGGCTGATTAAGGATAGTCACTGTGGCTTTGTGCATGGTAGATCGTGTTTAATGAATCTTGAAGAGTTTTTCGAAGAGGTTACCAACAAAGTAGGTGAAGGAAAGGCTGTGGATGTTGTCTACATGAACTTTAGTAAGGCGTTTGACAAGGTCCCACATGGGAGGTTAGTTCAGAAAGTTCAGACATGAGGTATCCATGGAGAGGTTGGAGAGATTGAAAGAGTGCAGAGATTTACTAGGATGTTGCCAGGTCTTCAGGAGTTGAGTTACAGGGAAAGATTGAACAGGTTAGGACTTTATTCCTTGAAGCGTAGAAGAATGAGGGGGGATTTAATAGAGGTTTACAAAATTATGGGGGGTATAGACAGAAAATGCGAGTAGGTTCTTTCCATTTAGATTAGGACAGATAAATACGAGAGGACATGGTTTTAGGGTGAAAGGGGAAAGGTTTAGGGGGAACATGAGGAGGAACTTCTTCACTCAGAGAGTATTGGGAGTGTGGAACGAGCTGCCATCTGACGTGGTAAATGCAGGCTCACTCTTAAGTTTTAAGAATAAATTGGATAGATACATGGATGGGAGAGGTTTGGAGGGTTACGGACTGGGTGCAGGTCAATGGGACGAGCGGAATAAAGTTTCCGCACAGACTAGAAGTGCCAAATGGCCTGTTGTTTGTGCTGTAGTGTTCCATGGTTCTATGGAGTGAAATAAACACGACATGAGAATTGTCGATCGATTAATTTTAACTCGTTCAACGCATCCGTCAACCGAACAGAAACACCGGGGATACAGCAGCAGCCGTGGGCGGCTGGTCCTGAGCTCCCCTGGGTCCTAGAGTCCACCCGTAATGAGACAGGTTAAATGGGACAAGTGGGGGCGGTGCTGACCGGAAAAGACAGTGAAGATTGTTCATTAAGTTCATCTGCCATTTCTTTGTCCTGCATTACATCCCCATTTACATCCCGGATGTAAATGTAGAATTACTTGGTTTTACTACGGTAAGATTTGACAGAGATGCCAAAAAGTGTGGGAAGAAGAAAGGAGGGGGACTCGCTGTCTACATTAACGAAAGATGGTGTAACCCCGGGCATGTGACTACAAAGATCTCCGTTTGTGAAAGAGATATTGAGCTGATCGCCGTGAGTATGAGGCCATATTACCTGCCTCGAGAATTCGCAAGCGTCATTGTGGTGAATGTGTATGTCCCGCCGCATGCCGACGCAACGGTAGCGTGTGACGTCATCAGCTCCGCTGTTGCTAGGCTTCAGACACAGCACCCTGAGGCACTGGTGATAATTACAGGGGACTTCAACCATGTGACTTTGGACAAGACACTACCTGCTTTCTCCCAGTACGTGGATTGCTACACCAGGGGTAATAGGACTATTGACCTACTGTATGCAAACGTAGAGGAGGCATATAGTGCATCCCCACTGCCTTCATTGGGGAAAGCTGATCACAACCTGGTTTTGTTACAGCCCAGATATAAATCAATTGTGATGAGGCATCCCACTACCACACGCTCTTTTAGGAAGTGGACTCCTGAAGCTGAACAGGCCCTGAGAGACTGCTTCGGTACTACTAACTGGGATGTACTGCAAGGGGGACTCTGTGGGGGCGTTGAGGAGGTCACTGAATGCACAACGGACTATATTAACTTTTGTGTGGATGCAGTTGTCCCTGTTAGAACTGTTCGCTGCTATCCCAATAATAAGCCCTGGATTACTAGTCACATCAAAGGCCTCCTAAACCAGAAGAAGAGGGCCTTTAAAGATGGTGATCGGTTGGAGCTTAAAAGAGTTCAGAAGGAACTCAGAGTACAGATAAGGGGGGCAAAGGAGCAGTATAGGAGGAAGCTAGAACAAAAGCTGCAGAAAAAAAGCATGAAGGAGGTGTGGGATGGGATGAAGATCATCACCGGATGCGGTGCAAAGCGGGGGGCGAACATAAGTGGAGATGTGAACTCCAGCTGAACAACTTCTTCAACAGGTTCGACAGCTCAATCTCATCCTCACCGCAGAAATCCACACCAGGCTTACTTCCCTCACAGGAAAATAGCCACTCACAGGAGACCTTGCCCACGCCCAGGATTACGGCTGCACAGGTGGAAGGTCAACTGAGGAAGATCTGTACCAGCAAGGCGGCTGGACCGGATGGAGTTTCCCCACCATTACTGAGGGCCTGTGCGACTGAGCTGGGAGAACCACTACAGCGCATCTTCAACATGAGCCTGGAGCAGAGAAGAGTACCCAGACAGTGGAAAACATCCTGTATTGTCCCGGTACCGAAGAAACCACAACCAAAGGAGTTGAATGACTTCAGACCTGTTGCCTTGACGTCGCACGTGATGAAGACCATGGAGCAGCTGATAATACAGAATCTGAGGCCACAAACCAGGCACGCCCAGGATCCTCTTCAGTTTGCATATAAGGAGAAGGTGGGAGTGGAGGATGCTATCACGTATTTGCTGCACAAATCACTCTCTCAACTAGAGGGGGTCAGCTGTGCTGTGAGGATTACATTCCTTGACTTCTCTAGTGCCTTTAACACCATCCAGCCCAAGATCTTAAGGCACAAACTAACGGAGATGGGAGTAGACTCTCACATGGTGGATTGGATAGTGGACTACTTGACAGATAGACCTCAGTATGTGCGGTTGGGAGACTGTAGGTCTGACACAGTGGTCAGCAGCATAGGGGCGCCGCAGGGAACCGTACTCTCTCCGGTCCTGTTCACCCTGTACACATCAGACTTCCAATATAACTCGGAGTCCTGCCATGTGCAGAAGTTCGCTGATGACACGGCCATAGTGGGGTGTGTCAGGAATGGACAGGAGGAGGAGTATAGGAAACTGATACAGGACTTTGTGATATGGTGCAACTCAAACTACCTGCGTCTCAATATCACCAAGACCAAGGAGATGGTGGTGGACTTTAGGAGATCTAGGCCTCATATGGAGCCAGTGATCATTAATGGAGAATGTGTGGAGCAGGTTAAGACCTACAAGTATCTGGGAGTACAGTTAGACGAGAAGCTAGACTGGACTGCCAACACAGATGCCTTGTGCAGGAAGGCACAGAGTCGACTGTACTTCCTAAGAAGGTTGGCGTCATTCAATGTCTGTAGTGAGATGCTGAAGATGTTCTATAGGTCAGTTGTGGAGAGCGCCCTCTTCTTTGTGGTGGCGTGTTGGGGAGGAAGCATTAAGAAGAGGGACGCCTCACGTCTTAATAAGCTGGTAAGGAAGGCGGGCTCTGGCGTGGACAAAGTACTGGAGAGTTTAACATCGGTAGCTGAGCGAAGGGCGCTGAGTAGGCTACGGTCAATTATGGATAACTCTGAACATCCTCTACATAGCACCATCCAGAGACAGAGAAGCAGTTTCAGCGACAGGTTACTATCGATGCAATGCTCCTCAGACAGGATGAAGAGGTCAATACTCCCCAATGCCATTAGGCTTTATAATTCAACCGCCAGGACTTAAGAACTTTTTAAAAGCTATTATTAATGCTTTTTGAGATAGTGATTTAGATGCATATCATATTTTTTACTGAGTTAAGTATTGTATGTAATTAGTTTTGCTACAACAAGTGTATGGGACATTGGAAAAAAGTTGAATTTCCACATGGGGATGAATAAAGTATCTATCTATCTATCTATTACTACTTCACCAGCATCATTTTCCAGTGGTCCAGTATCAACTCTCATCTCCCTTTCACTCTTCATGTAACTGAAAACTAAACTTTTAGTATCCTGATTTATATTATTGGCCAGTTTCCCCTCATATTTTGTCTTGACCATTCTTATGGCTTTTTTCGTTGCCTTTTGTTGGATTTTAACAGCATCCCAATAATCCAACATCCCACTCACCTTTGCTACCCTATATGCCATTTCCTTAGGTTTAACACAATTATTACATGCCTTTTCCAGCTCAAACTGTGAATTGATTTAAAGTCAGTCCCATACTTTGATGAAGCTTTTACCTGAAAACTATCTACCCTCGCAAAGATTGTACTGAAGACTGCATTTGATTTTTCTTCAGCCTTGTAGGCTTCACATTGAAATAGTATGTGTTTCAACAGTTTCATGATGACAAAATGTACACGACACAGAATGAAGTTTTCCAATTAGTTACAAGGCATAATTAAGCATAGTGTGGGCATTTCTATGTCATGTCAATTTCATTCCTTCCCTTGTTTTAAGCCCTTCTATAAACCCAACAGGTTTATGTATTCTGTAAAGGTGTCTGTCCTTATGTCCATTATCCTACGTCTTGCCATAAGCCCCTAATTCTTAACACTACCAACCCTTTAGCTTCTAATTTGCTAAGTGGAAGGTCTATATCAGCAGCTTAACATTTAACAGCTTTTGGTGCTAAACAGTCAACATTATCATTTCCCTCAACAGTGTGATGTGCAGGTGCCAGAATGTGCAGACATATAAATCAAACTTTATATATGAAATACCGTTTGAGGAGTTTCCAACAGTCAATCTGACCTACTGCCAGAATAACCTGTTTAAGACTCATCAAAACTGAAATGTACTCTGAGCAAATTGTAAGGACCAATTTCCTCCACCCACTGTAAGCCTATACTGTTGGGAAAGAATTCTGCTTCCTATGCTTAAAAATGGCTATAAGTCATTTCTTTGCCATTACCTGCAATTCAGGCACACATAAACAGCCACACCAACATCCCCAGTTAACTTATCTTTTGATTCATCTGTAAAATACTGTACGATACTGTATGATAATGGTTACTGTATGATAATAAATTTCATTAATATACTGATGAACCAACAGACTCTCAGGCAGAACTGAATCCGATCGTGTAACCTAAAATCAACTGAAGTCATTGAAAAAAACAAGATGGGGTTACAGAGAAAGCTACAGTGGGACATATTATATCATCAATTACACCCATATTCCCAGCGTGATAAGAACCCAGCCACCCAAAACAAAAAAACTCTTCTTGTGATGTCCCCAACCGTCCGCCAGCACACCTTTAACAGGATGATCATCTCCTTGCCCCCGCAAATTAATCCAGTATGTTGACATCAACTTGAACCTCTGTTACTTTGAGGGCAATTGTCCCATTGCAATCAGTAAAGCCAAAACAGGAGACAACATTACCGCACCAGAACACAATCTTAAAGTCTGTAATTGTATCACATACAAACATTTTTAATTTGAAGATGAAGCTGATCCATAAGCCACACAGACAAAATCAAGAACAGATCAAATTAAACAAATATAATTGGTCAACAAAGATTTTCATGTTGCACCCAAAAATACCCACATAGATGTCTGAGGAGATTTAAAGCTCCTTTACATTTATCAATTATTTTACTGATAGGTGCTTTCACGTCAGCTTATTATCCATCCACATAGTGAGAAATCTTACCACTGACACTTCCTCAAGACATTAATCATGGAAGTTAAAATCAAGTGCAAGTCTATTAATGCTGTTTGCAAACCACGTAATGTGCTTTAACGACGGGAAGCTTAAAATCCTCATCAATCTGCCCACTGTTTGACCTATTAATTGTAAATTGCAATTAATACCTCTAATCTATAAAGCTACATCATCTGTATATTGTGATTTACCCAGGTATCCCATTTTCCCATCTCAGAGTAAATATTATTACTCATAATATTAAATAATGAAGGGCTACAAATACTGCCTTGTGGGATCCCATTCTCTATCTCATAGAAACACAAACATAACATGCCGACCGGTACTTGGACAGTCCATCAAAAAAAACTCAGAAAAATTATACAATGTCCCCCTCACTCCTAATTTAATCAAAAGTCCTTTCTTCCATATCATTTCCCTTTTCAGTATCAAGAAATACTGCTTTTACAACATCTTTAATTAATTGTGCTTTCTGAATATCATCTTCCAAACCTAAAACTGAATCTAATAACATTTCACCCTTCCAAAATCCACTCTAATAAAACACTTTATCACCACTCTTTACAAAATATAATTCAAGCGCTTGATGACCATACATTCCATAAGTTTACATAAATGAGACATTCACGATATAGGCCCTTAACTAAAAGGATCAAATGGGGATCTGCCAGGTTTCAGAATAGGCACCACTATTTCCATTTTCCATGAGGAAAGTAGATGCATAATTTAAACATTTAATATTTTCACAAAAGCGAATTATATACAATTACAGTTTCAAATATCACTCTTTCCTGGGGACACCTGACCTGCATTATTAATAGACTTCTTAAATTCATACAAAGAAATCTCTCCATCAGTGATACTATCATTGCTACAGCTGACTTCCAGCACATCAGGGTATTCACTGAAAAACATATCCCTACATTGTTTAACTTCTTCACTTAAATTATCCTGATTATGAATCTCAGCAAAGGACCCAGCCAGTAACACAACCTTCCCTGTTTCAGTAACAATAATTTTTCCCTCATTAATCAACACTAGAATATTATGATCCCCATAAATCCCCCCATTTTCTAAATCATATCCCAAACAATTCCAACTTTGATATCCCTTCCAACATTATCTCCATATAACCTCCAGTAAATCACCTCCTTCCTCACCACGGCCTTTGCCCTTTTATTGTTAATAATGTAACTCGGAGACTGATGCACCATCACATAAAAACTCACATTTCTCCCAATTTGCTTCCTGTCCCGTTATAAATCCAAATCCAAACTCATAATTCCAGGAAGGCTGATTGACGTTCAAATAAACTAATCACCCTCTGAGTTCCCATTTGAGCGACAGGCACTGCAGCCAATGACAGCAGGGGTCAGTTTTACGTCAGAGCTACGATAGGCTGGAGGAAATCGGCCCATGATCAGCCCCTCCTCTTCCGCTCCATCGCCATGGCGGAGATCAGCGTGTTGCTTCTGTCGGTGTCGCCTGTCTCGGCGCCCACAAGGACGGGTGTGATTCCCCTTCGCGCCTCGGTGGGTCTGTTTCGGTGACGTCTGTGGTGGCTGATGAAACATGCTTTGACAGGGAGCGAGCGAGGACCAATGACTACAACTTCCTGAAGGCCCCACTGATGACATTGTGGTGTTGTTTAGGGGTAAGGTATAAAAGCAAATGGAGGAAAATGTAATGCATTACGTTTTCTGTACTGTGTTCAGCTTTCAATAAAAATTAAATTAAAAGAGAGATTCCAACGAGAAGTAGATGGAACATAGAACAATACAGCGCAGTACAGGCCCTTCAGCCCACAATGTTGTGCCGACCCTTAAACTCTGCCTCCCTAAGCTTAAATTCCTCCATATTCCTGTCTAATAGTCTTAAATTTCACTTGTGTATCTGCCTCCACCACTGACTGGGGCAGTGCATTCCACACACCAACCACTCTCCAAGTATAAAATCTTCCTCTAATATCCCCCTTGAACTTCCCTCCCCTTACCTTAAAGCCATGTTCTCTTGTATTGAGCAGTGGTGCCCTGGGGAAGAGGCACTGGATGTCCACTCTATCTATTCCCCTTAATATCAACTATACCTCTATCATTTCTTCTCTCATCCTCCTTCTCTCCAGAGAGTAAAGCCCTAGCTCCCTTAATCTCTTATCATAATCCATACTCTCTAAACCAGGCAGCATTCTGGTAAATCTCCTCTGTACCCTTTCCAATGCTTCCACATCCTTCTTATAGTGAGGTGACCAGAACTGGACAGAGTACTCCAAGTGTGGCCTAACCAGAGTTTTATAGAGCTGCATCCTTAAATTCTTAAACTCTATCCCTCGACTTATGAAAGCAAACACCCCAGAAGCTTTCTTAACTACTCTGTCTACCTGTGAGGCAACTTTCAGGGATCTGTGGACATGTAGCCCCAGATCCCTCTGCTTCTCCACACTTCCAAGTATCCTGCCATTTACTTTGTACTCTGCCTTGGAGTTTGTCCTTCCAAAGTGACACTTCTCCATGTTGAACTCTGTCTGCAACTTCTCAGCCCAATCCTGCATCCTATCACTGTCTCTCTGCAATCTTTGAAAATCCTCTGCACTATCCACAACACCACCAACCTTTGTGTCTTCTGCAAACTTGCCAACCCATCCTTCTACCCCCACATCCAGGTCGTTAATAAAAATCACAAAAAGTAGGGGTCCCAGAACTGATCCTTGTGGGATACCACTAGTCACAACCCTCCAATCCGACTGTACTCCCTCCACCACAACTCTCTGCTTTCTGCAGGCAAGCCAATACTTAATCCACCTGGTCAAACATCCCTGGATCCCATGCCTTCTGACTTTCTGAATAAGCCTACCGTGTGGAACCTTATCAAATGCATTACTAAAATCCATGTAGATCACATCCACTGCACAACCCTCATCTATATGCCTGGTCATCTCCTAAAAGAACTCCATCAGGCTTGTTAGACACGATCTGCCCTTCAGAAAGCCATGCTGACTGTCACTGATCAGACTGTAGTGGGGTGCTACGCGCAGCGCTGAAATTACGACTCGGAGTCGATAAACTGCAGCCACAGAATTAGTTTATTTCAAAAACACAGTCTTGCTTTAAAGCCTGTCTCCCCCATTCGATACTTCGAGAGGCACGTAACTGAAACACCTTGAGGCTATCTACCTTTGTCTCTGGCTCTGGCTAATTGTCAGCCGGTTCGAGTGTGCTAGTAATTGGGTCGCCACATAACCCCCCCCCCCAGAACCGGCGGTACACCCCCCAATGTCCACAGTCTGGGCCGGGCTCTGTTTGGGAGGTCGGCCTCTGCGCCGCGGTGCCGGAAACTCGACCGGTTGCGCCAAGTCCACATGGGCCGGTTTGAGTCGGTCTACCCTCTCTCCCCCCAACGTCCAGCACGAACGTGGACCCGTCGTTTCTGATCACCGTGAACGGCCCCTTGTAGGGCCGTTGCAGCGGTGGCCGATGCCCGCCCCGGCGTACAAACACAAACTTACAGTTCTGCAGATCTTTGGGTACGCAGGTCGGGTGCTGCCCATGCTGCGAAGTGGGTATGGGGGCCAGGGCACCGAGTCTCTCGTGTAGTCTGCCCAGGACCGCTGCGGGTTCTTCCTGTCGCCCCCTTGGGGCTGGTATGAACTCCCCGGGAACGACCAGGGGCGCGCCATACACCAACTCGGCCGACGAAGCGTGCAGATCGTCTTTGGGCGTCGTGCGGACGCAGAGTAGGACCCAGGGAAGCTCGTCCGCCCTGTTAGCTCCTCGCAGGCGCGCCATAAGAGCCGACTTCAGGTGGCGGTGGAAACGCTCCACCAGTCCGTTCGACTGTGGGTGGTAGGCAGTGCTGTGGTGCAGCTGAGTCCACAACAGGTTGGCCATCGCTGACCAGAGGCTGGAGGTGAACTGGGCGCCTCTGTCGGAGGTAATGTGGGCCGGTACACCAAAGCGGGACACCCAGGTGGCGATCAGTGCCCGGGCGCAAGATTCAGAGCTGGTTTCGGTGCGTGGGACCGCCTCTGGCCATCTTGTGAACCGGTCCACGATAGTGAGGAGGTGCCGCGCCCCGCGCGACACTGGCAGGGGGCCCACTATATCCACATGAATGTGGTCGAAACGCCGGTGGGTGGGGTGGACCTGCTGCGGCGGGGCCTTGGTGTGTCGCTGCACCTTGGCCGTCTGGCAGTGCAGGCACGTTCTGGCCCAGTCACGGACCTGCTTGCGGAGTCCGTGCCAAACGAACCTGCTGGAGACCATCCGGACGGTAGTGCGGATGGAGGGGTGGGCCAAGTTATGAATGGAGTCGAACACACGTCGTCGCCAAGGTGCCGGGACGACGGGACGGGGCTGGCCAGTGGCGACGTCACAGAGTAGGGTCCTCCTACCTGGGCCTACGGGGAGGTCCTGGAGCTGCAAACTGGAGACTGCGGTTCTGTAACACGGGATCTCGTCATCTGCCAGCTGTGCCTCGGCCAGTGCCTCAAAGTCTACCCCTTGGGAAAGGGCGTGAATGTTAGGGCGAGAGAGCGCATCCGCCACGACATTGTCCTTACCCGAGACGTGCCGGACGCCCGACGTGTATTCAGAGATGTAGGACAGATGGCGCTGCTGGCGGGACGACCAGGGATCGGACACCTTTGTGAATGTAAAGGTAAGCGGTTTCTGGTCCGTGAACGCGGTGAAGGGCCTACCTTCTAAGAAGTACATGAAATGCCGGATTGCCAGGTATAGCGCCAACAGCTCCCGGTCGAAAGCACTGTATTTGAGCTCGGGTGGCCGCAGGTGTTTGCTGAAAAACGCCAGGGGTTGCCAGCGGCCCGCGATGAGCTGCTCCAGTACCCCACCGACTGCCGTGTTAGATGCGTCCACTGTGAGGGCGGTAGGGACGTCCATTCTGGGGTGCACTAGCATCGCGGCATTCGCCAAGGCATCCCAAGGTAATGTCCTTGCCCGGACCGGACAGCAAGGTGAACAGGGGGCGCATGATCCGGGCAGCTGAAGGGAGGAAGCGGTGGTAGAAAAAGACGGAGAAACAACCAATGGTCTGGGAAAATAAATAGCAAGCAAGAGCACATGTCGAAAGCTGCCAAATGTTTATCATATGTTAACCCTTTCATATCCGCAATCATCCTTGTGAACCTGGAATCAACCAGAAAGGACAAAAGTACCCAACAAAGCAGTGCCCCAATAGCTGTCAGGTCTGGTCATTGCGGAAGAGACCGGATACACTTGGTGACCTCGACAAACTCACAGGCGAATTGTCATCTCCCCTGAGGGGACTCTTTGGGACCTTGAATATTGGTAGGTAAGGAGATGAATTGGCAGGTGTAACACTTGTTGAGACATGAGGTAGATAACAAGCAGAGATTGGACAAACGTGTTGTTTTCTCTGGAGCTGCGGAGGCTGAAGGATAATTTAACGAACGTTTGTAAGATTACGGAGTCACAGATAGAATAAGCAATTGGTTTTGTTGTCCCAAGAGTGCAATATCACAGACTAGGTGGTACGCATGTGCGCCAAGAGTGTTTAAGATGAAAGGAGGTGTGCGGGGCAATTTTTGTTGACACATTGTGTTGCCCTTCCAGGGCTGATATTCGAAACAAATACAACGAAGAATACTCGAGAACAAATAGAAAGAGAATGTGAAGAGAATGGACAAGTGGGGGCTTTGAGCTCACCAACTAAGTTTTCCTGACCTATGAAGGGTCAAAGAACAGGAGATACAAGACCAGTGAAAAAGGACTTTCTTCTGCAGGCCGCATGTTCCTCGTAGTCCCGTTTCCAACCTCACATCTGCGATAGTTGGTCTCCTACAAAGTTACACCCGCCTGCACACTTGAAGCGTCTGCTTTTATGCTCCTTTCTTACAATTCAATTCTTGTATTCCAGTGTTATTGGCTGTAGGTCATGTAGGCCAGTCCCACACGGCACGTGGTTTTTCGGGGTCCATAAGAAGATTTCTTTGGGAGATGAGAAATCCCAACTGGGGATGTGGAACCCACTCTTCTCTATTTTCACAGACAAGCGATTCCTGAACAGGTACTGAAGAACCGGACTTACATCTGTTACCTGCTCCCCAGAAGAGTTTCAAAAGATCAGAATGTCATCGAGGTGCACGAACACGAACTTGTCAAGCATTTCCCTCAGAATGCCATTAATAAATGTCTGAAAGACAACTGGATATTATCAATCAGCTTTCATAATGATCTGTCGGGGCATTAAAAGCTGTCTTCCACTCGCCCCCTTAATGAATACAAATTAAGTTAGAGGCATTCCTCAGGTTCAGTTTTACGAGAATAGTTGCCCCTTGCAGTGATTCAAACACTGTGTTAATTATTGACAAGTGGGAGTGATTCACACTGTTATTTTTGTTAAAGCCACTATAATCGATGCAAGGTGTCAGACGCCCATCTTTCTGATCACACAAAGAACCCTGCTCCCGCTAGGGAAGTGCAGGATCTGAAAAACCCTGCGGAAAGAGCCTCTTGAATATACTTGTCCTTGACCAGCATTTCGGGTCCTGAGGGAGAGAAGGAGTCGTTCATGCGCTGGGCTGGCCCCTAAAATAACTTTATGACACAAACATAGCGCCGATGGGGCGGTGTGTGCGTTTGCAATCTGTTTACTGGAAACCCCGAGGAGGTCGGAATACTCCTGGGAAACCTCTTGGGATCGTCATAGGTCGAAAACTCAGGAATGTCAGAGGCAGGAACGGAAACAGGGGTTACAGTCTCGGGAACTCCGTGAGTTTCTGGGAATCGGCCCAGGATAGAGCCATTCCCAAGTTTCTGACCTATGATGATCCCAGGAAGATTCCCAGGACCATAACGGGGCCATGCTATGAAAACCACAGAAACCCTCAGCAGAAGCGGACCCCAAGGGAATAGATAAAGTGAAATCTGTCAGGAAGCACAGGGCCTCTGAGACGTGATAAACATTTCCTGGCTCAAGTGGTCTCCCGTCAAGAGCACTGGTACTCAGGTGATGGTCTAACTCAGACACTGGTACTCCTACTGATCGGTTCAACCGCAGATCGTAAAAAAATACCTGTCGGTCTGGAGTCTATAAATGGCCAGGGACCCCAGAGGTTGTGGGATCTTAGGGACAGTCAGGGAACTACATCCAACAACTAGTACGTCTTTGGACTGTGGGAGGAAACCAGAGAAACCGGAGGAAACCCACACGGTCTCGGGGAGAAAGTACAAACTCTTTACAGGCAGTGTCCTATACGGCACCCTGTACTCTACGGCCACCTGTACTGTAAAGCACTGTGCGAACCACCACGCTACACAGGAGTACGGTCGGATTACAATTATACTTCAAAATGAATTTGAGGATTATTGACAGTACCCGCTATAAATCGGACAGAGGGGGGGGGGGGGGTATTTCCACGTTGTCTCTCTCTGCCCCTGAATCACTCCGTCTACTCACACTCACGTCCCAGTGGGATTTTGCACCGCTCGGTAAAATCGGCAACAATTCTTCGGAATGGCACAGAAAATATGAAGCTAATTGTTTTAGTTGTTTTTGTTTGTGAAGAATGAATCTCTGTCAGACCGTTTCCAATGTTAATGTACTGTTCACTTTCTTACACAGGGGTCCTGAACCATAATCGATATTAAAATTCCGCCTCACCAACACCCTGACCAACTGCATTTGAAACCCTAAACCATTACCTGGAGCAGTCTAAACAAACACATCATGCCGGTATCCTAGCAACAGTAAGGACTTGCAGCCGAAGCAGACAAACAGGTTTGATAAAACAATGTCGAGGACTGTTGGGGGTTGGGCAGAACACTCCGGGAGGGGGAGGCACAGAATCCCAACTTTAAACGGAGCCCGTCTGAGGGGCGAACAGCAGATTCCCTTGAGAAAGCCACAGGACAGAGCGAAACAGTGCAGTGCAGTGCAGTCCATAACTAATAACCCCACCACTGATAATGATAAACTTTAAAATGGATTTAACGAGGAGGAAGAATCCAATAAAGACAAGTGGCGGATCCGGACAATAAAGAGGTGTCCAAATCAAAGTGGCAGGGTCAAGGGAGGCGGTATTTTTCCCCTGCACGCATCATTCGTGCATATTAAAATTATTGTTTAGTTTTAGCTGTGTGCTGAATCACGACAAACTGGAACTTGAACCTGAAGCGGTCGGGGAAAGGCTGCTGGAATGTAAACATCCCTCACTGTAGACCAGCCAGCTCTACATTAACCCTCCTTCTCCCGCGGCATATTATTACACTTCTGAATGTGAAGATATTGAAGGATTCTGTACAAAACAAATCAAAGCACAATGGAGTGTATGAAAAACGATGCAGGAAGAGGCAGAGACGGACAAAACAATCAACGTGCAGGGAAAATAAAAGGTGCAAATAAAAATACTAAGACTACATTGTGTTGTAGACTCTGTGAAAGTGAGTCTGTAGGTTGTGGAATCAGTTGTAGACTCTGTGAAAGTGAGTCTGTCGGTTGTGGAATCAGTTGTAGACTCTGTGAAAGTGAGTCTGACGTTTGTGGAATCAGTTGTAGACTCTGTGAAAGTGAGTCTGACGTTTGTGGAATCAGTTGTAGACTCTGTGAAAGTGTGTCTGTAGGTTGTGGAATCAGTTGTAGACTCTGTGAAAGTGAGTCTGTAGGTTGTGGAATCAGTTGTAGACTCTGTGAAAGTGAGTCTGACGTTTGTGGAATCAGTTGTAGACTCTGTGAAAGTGAGTCTGACGTTTGTGGAATCAGTTGTAGACTCTGTGAAAGTGAGTCTGACGTTTGTGGAATCAGTTGTAGACTCTGTGAAAGTGAGTCTGACGTTTGTGGAATCAGTTGTAGACTCTGCAAAAGTGAGTCTGTCGTTTGTGGAATCAGCTGTAGACTCTGTGAAAGTGAGTCTGTCGGTTGTGGAATCAGTTGTAGACTCTATGAAAGTGAGTCTGTCGGTTGTGGAATCAGTTGTAGACTCTGTGAAAGTGAGTCTGTCGGTTGTGGAATCAGTTGTAGACTCTGTGAAAGTGAGTCTGACGTTTGTGGAATCAGTTGTAGACTCTGTGGAAGTGAGTCTGACGTTTGTGGAATCAGTTGTAGACTCTGTGAAAGTGAGTCTGTAGGTTGTGGAATCAGTTGTAGACTCTGTGAAAGTGAGTCTGTAGGTTGTGGAATCAGTTGTGGACTCTGAAAGTGGGTCTGTCGGTTGTGGAATCAGTTGTAGACTCTGTGAAAGTGAGTCTGACGTTTGTGGAATCAGTTGTAGACTCTGTGAAAGTGAGTCTGACGTTTGTGGAATCAGTTGTAGACTCTGTGAAAATGAGTCTGTCGGTTGTGGAATCAGTTGTAGACTCTGTGAAAGTGAGTCTGTAGGTTGTGGAATCAGTTGTAGACTCTGTGAAAGTGAGTCTGTAGGTTGTGGAATCAGTTGTGGACTCTGAAAGTGGGTCTGTCGGTTGTGGAATCAGTTGCAGACTCTGTGAAAGTGAGTCTGACGTTTGTGGAATCAGTTGTAGACTCTGTGAAAGTGAGTCTGTCGTTTGTGGAATCAGTTGTAGACTCTGTGAAAGTGGGTCTGTCGGTTGTGGAATCAGTTGTAGACTCTGTGAAAGTGAGTCTGTCGTTTGTGGAATCAGTTGTAGACTCTGTGAAAGTGGGTCTGTCGGTTGTGGAATCAGTTGTAGACTCTGTGAAAGTGAGTCTGTCGGTTATGGATTCAGTTGAGATTTGTTGCTGATTTAAATTATCCACACTGCTTCAGGAGCCTGACGGCTGTAAGATAACGACTGGTCCTGAACCTGGTGGTGTCAGACCGAAAGGTCTCCAGATGTAGTGGTGATAAGAGGGCATATCCTGAATGCTGGGCGTCCTTGATGATGGATGCTGCTTTCTTGCGGCAGTGGTCCATCTGAATGTATTCAATGGTGTGGAGAGGTTTGCCTGTGATGGACTGGCCTCTGTCCATCACATTCTCTTCACCAGGTTCCTGAAGTAAATATGACTGTCGGCTGTCCCTGAATATCAGAACGTGGAACAAATTGATGGATCAGATGTGCAAAGGGAATTGGGAGTTGATCAAAAGTCTGAAAGCCTATAATTGCAAATGTCACTCCACTCCTCCAGAAGTGATTTAGCCAATAGCCTGGGTTCAGTGGTTGGGAAGGTGTTGGAGTCGATTAATAAGGAAAAGGTTTCGGGGTACTTGGAGGCCCATTATAAAATAGGCCAATAGCTGCACAGTTTGAGTAAGGGAAATTTCTGCCTGACTTATCTATTGGAATTCGTTGAGCCAACAACAAGCAAGATGGACAAAGTAGTATCTGTGGATGTTGTGTAGTTGGGTTCTCAGAAGGGATTTGACAAGGTGAGGCTGCTAAACAAGGTAAGAGTGCAGGGTATTACAGGAACGATACCAGCATGGATAAAGTATTGGCTGACTGGCAGCAGACAAAGAGTGTGAATAGTGGGAGCCCTTTCTGGTTCACTGCCGCATGGGTCTGTGTTGGGGTCGTTTATTTTCATATCACGTCTCAATGATTTGAGTGATGGATTGGTGGCCAAGTTTGCAGACAATACGAGAGCAGGAAGGGGGCGGGGGTGCAGGTCGTGTTGAGGAAACAGGGTTATAGCAGACGAAATTAGATGGATTAGTAACGTAGGAATCAGTGCACAATTGTAGGTAGTTTTGAACCCATAATATAGGAAACGATGGAGAGGGTACAATAAAGGTTCACAATACTGATTCAGAAATGAAGGACTTATATGAAGAGTGTCTGAGCACACTGGGCCTGTATTCACTGGAATTTAGAAGAATGAGGGGTGCTAATTGAAACTTACTGAATATTAAAATGGCCTAAAGTCGATGTAGAGTGGACGTTTGTAGTGTTGCAGCCTACGACCAGAGGACACGGGTTCAGAATAGAGGGACATTCCCTTTGAATGAAAATGGGGAGG
This sequence comes from Hemitrygon akajei, assembly GCF_048418815.1. Taxonomy (NCBI): domain Eukaryota; kingdom Metazoa; phylum Chordata; class Chondrichthyes; order Myliobatiformes; family Dasyatidae; genus Hemitrygon; species Hemitrygon akajei. The sequence goes on from NW_027332035.1 coordinate 898,180, forward strand.
AATTTTGAAGAGTGTGGTGAATCAATAAAATTTTATTTTACAGACGGTGGCGGAGGACTCATTACTCGGTGTATTTAAGGCAAAGGTTGATCGTTTCTGGTTTGGTCAATGTGTGAACATTATGGGGAAAAGGCAGGAGGATGTGGTTGAGAGGGCTAATAAATCAGCCATGATGGAATGGCCGAGCGGAGGTGATGGAGCAAATGACCTAATTCAGCTCCTGTGTCTTATGGTCTAGTGATCTAATTGATTCTGGAAATGAATTACTTGAGGTACAGGCGCGGGGAACTGGAATTGCTGACACTGTAAGGGATGGTGTTGGTGGAAAACAGGAAGCTTGTGAAGTACTATGGGAATGGGAAAGGACCCTCATGCAGACCTTAGCACAGCAGGACAACAGTGAAAGCTGATGTGCCTGAGCATGAAGTTGGTACAGCTTTTACATTCCCATTTGACAAAATTACCAGTAGAGCTCAATTTTGATAACAGAAAGAATTCATGAAATAATAGTCTGGGTCCTGATGATTGAATACAATTTTTATGCACATGTCTAACAGTACAACAAATTCTCTATGACAACAACTGGTGTACACCATAACGTCATTAGTGAAGTTCCTGAAACTTGGGTGTCGTCACTGTTCCAATATACTGTTACTTACTCTTTGAAATTACTCTAGTACTACTTATTTGAGCACTACAGCACAAAAAGGCCATTCAGCTCATCTAGTCCTTATTGAACTATTATTTTGCCTGGTCCCACCGACCTGTACTGGCCCATACCACTGCGACACATGTCGTCATCCAAACATCTCATCAATGTTCAAATTGATCTTCCACTGGCAGCACATTCTACACACACCACACTCCCAGTGAAAAAGTTCCTTTAAATTTTTCACATTTCACCCTTAATCTATCATCTCTAATGTTGAATTTTTTGAGGATGTGACAAAGTGTATTGAAGTTAGAGCAGTGGATGGGCGTATTCAGAGAGTCAGGAGGCATGGGATACAGGGAGACAAGGCTGTGTTGATACAGAATTGGCTTGTCTCCCAGAATTAACTTATAGAAGGCAGAGGGTAGTTGCATGTAGAGGTATTTCGCCTAGAGGTCAGGGACATGTGGTGTTCTGCAGGGATCTGAGCAGAACAATTGTTCTTTGCGATTTTATAACAGTCAAATGCACACAAAATGCTGAAGGAACTCATCAGATCAGACAGCATCTATGGAGATGAATAATAAATCTACAGTTCAGGTCGAGACCCTTCTTGCGGACTGGAAAGGAAGGAGGCAGAAGGTAGAATGAGAATGGTTTGAGAGGGGAAGGAATGCAAGCAGACAGGTAATAGATAAGGGTGAAGGAAGAGAAATGAAGTAAGAAGATGGGAGGTGATAGGGAGGAGAGATAAACATCTGAAGAAGGAATCTGAGAGGAGAGGAGTGCGGACAATTGCAGAACCGTAAGCAGGAGAGGTATCTGAGGAAGGTGCTGGAGATGTGAGGAGAAGACAGGAGGTGAAAGGAAAGCCAAACTGGAGGAGGGGAGAATTTTCTGTAAGTTGGGGAAATCAATATTCATGCTGTAATGTAGGCAGCCGGAGTATGATGTTGCTCCTCCAACCGGGGAGTAGGGTCATTGTGGCAGAAGGGTCGGCCATGGACAGGCATGTTGGAATGGGAATGGGATGTGGAATTACAATGGGTAGCCAACAGGAGATGCTGTCCATCAGACCGCATGACATAGGAGCAGCGTTAGGCCATTCAGTCCATCAAGGCTGCTCCGCCAGTCCTTCATGGCTGATCCCAAATCCCATTCAACTAAAATACGCCTGCTTGCTTGTCATATCCTTCGAGGTCCTGACTAGTCTGGAAATATCAATTTCCGCTTGAAATGTACCCATGGACTTGGTCTCCACCACATTCCACAGATTCGTTACTTTGACTAAAAAGAAACAAATCTTCCTTCCCTCTGTTCTAAACGGTCTCCCCTCAATTTGGAAGCTCAGCCATTTAGTTCGGGATACCCCCACCACAGGAAACATCTCTCCGCATCCACCACGTTTCAACATTCGGTACGTTTCAGTGAGATACCCTGAATTCTTCTAAATTCCAGCTACCAAACGCTCCTCATATGTATATCCCTTAATCATCCCCGTGAACCCGGAATCATATGCCATGGTGAATATAGCAAAATTACTGAACAAAATTTTCCCCAGTAGGTATCAGGTCTGGTCACTGCAGAGGAGACTGGAAAGAGTCCCTGTCCCCATCAATCTCACAGGTGAAGGGTCACCTCTCCTGTGAGTACTGTTTCTGACCTTGAATATTGGTGTGTGAGTAGGTGAATAGGCATTTGTAGCACTTGCTGAGATCTGACGTTGATTATAAACAGAGTTTGACCAAACACATTGTTTTCTCTGGAGTTGTGGAGGCTGAAGGGAAATTTAACAAATCTTTGTACGATCACAGAGTTATAGAATAGACAACTGGCGTAGTTGTCCCAGGACTGAAATATCACAGACTAGCAGGCATGCATTTACACTGAGGGGAGTTAATCTGAATGGAAATATGCCGGGCAAGTTTTTGTTCACATATTTTGGTGGGTGCATGAAATGCCCTTCCAGGGCTGATACTCGAGGCAAGTATGACAGAGGCGATAAACTCCCTTTTAAATAGGTGTTTGAATGAGCAGGGAATGGACAAGTGAGGGTATTATATCAGCCAATGGCATTAGTTTAGTGGGGCATTAAATGATACTTTAATGATATGTTTCTGGACTGCATTGCTCAGTGTTCGATGTTGATCGGAATGTTGTTCCACCCTGGGACTGGATACAGCAAATCCGGCTGATTATATCAGTTCTTGTGAAATCTTCATCACCATCCACACCCTCATAGCAATAAATCAAACCTACATACTTTCTTGACAGTTCCAAGCAAAGTTATTATCAAAACCCGCATACATTACCACATACCTCATGGGCAGATTCCATTTCTTGTAGCTGCTTAGAAGAAAAATAAACACAACAGGATTTAATAAACACAACGCAGGGAGAGTAAAAGATGGAGAAACAACCAACGTACAGGGAAAATAAATTTGCAAATAAAAAAAAAATGATGATGACATTGAGTTGTAAACTCCTTGAATGTGAGTCTGTAGGTTGTGGGACGAGTTGAGATTTGTTGGTGATTTAAGTTAGCCACAGTGGTTCAGAAGCCTGATGGTTGTAGGGGAACAACTGGTCCTGAACCTGGTGGCGTCGGACCATAAGGGTCCAGTATCCCTCTCCCAGATGTAGTGGCGAGAAGAGGGCATGTCCTGAATAGTGGGCTTTTGTCAGTGTTCTGTGGGAATGTTTAGAATGGTGTGGACGGGTTTGTCTGTGATGGACGGGGCTGTATCCACCCCTTTCTCTACACTTTCTCTTCACTAGATCGCTTTAGTAAACATGACAGGAGATCGTCCAAGAATACAATACCTCACATCTGCGATAGTTAGTCATAAATATTCATTCTGACCTGTCGGGGTATTAAAAGCTGTCTTCCACTCATCCCCTTTATGAATGCAAATTCAGTCAGAAGGGTTCCTCAGGTTCAGTTTTGTGACAATCATTGGAATAGTCCTGGTAAATTTCCCGGGATCATCATGGGTCAAAAACCTGGGAATGTCAGAGGCAGACTCGGAAACAGGGATTACAGTCTCGGGAACTCGGTGAGCTTCTGGGAGTCAGCCCAGGATGCTGCCATTGGACCATAACGGGACCATGCTATGAAAACCACGGATACCGTCAGGTGAGATTGCCCTCAGGGGAAGAGATAAGGAGAGGTCTATCGGTAACCTCAGGGTCCATCAAACATGACACACGTTTCCTGGCTCAAGATGTTGCTTGTCAGGAGCAGAGGCTCTCAAAGGATAGTCGAACTTAAAGGTTGGTACTCCTACTGGTTGGGTCACCCGCAGATCTAAAAAAAACCTGTGGAAACAAAGTCTATAAACGGCCGGAAGGGCCAGTTCCTTGGTTCCAAGGCCAGGTTCCCGAAAGACTGTGGGATGAGAAGGTATCTTCGAGACCATCACGGAAGTCCCTTCACCAACTGTTATGAAGGATGAACAACTCTGATGGGCAGAAGGGTATAGAGTTGCCCATGTTTCCCCCACCTGGGAGAATCACAAACTGTTACTGTTACCACGCTGCTAATGAGAGAGAAAGAGAGACAAAGGGAAAACATACTGGGACTGGAACATCTGCTTCAGATAAGGGAGAGATAACACCGGGAGAGAGAGACTTGTTGACCCACCATATTGTGACTCCTGAAAGACTTATGGCTCCGGAGAGGGCTGTTTACTTGATACCATTCTGTTCATTAAAATTCCTCAGTGGACAGCCAGAGTGGGCTGGTTTAATGGGCTAAGCCATTCAAAACTGATTGACACCTGAGACCCCGTGAGTGGGGATAAAAGTGAGGTCTGGAGAGACACTCTTCAGACACACCAGGAGACACACTAGTGAGCACTGCTTGAGTGTTGGAACCCACGAAAACGTGTTGGGCATCGGGGACTGAACAAAGGATCGGTCAGTTTAACTGACAGTGTTATAGCAGGGCCGGTGGGGGATTGTGTGTGTGTCCGCCCTTGCCTGGGTGACGAGTCCACTACAGAAGAACGGTCTAGCTGAAGGACAGAGGGGTCATACCTGAATGGCCACAACACATCGATGGATCAAGAACGTAAAGGAAGGTTTGCCTGACTGTAGCTGTCACTGTTTGCTCTCTCTCTCTCTCTCTCTCTCTCTCTCTCTCTCTCTCTCTCTCTCTCTCTCTCTCTCTCTCTCTCTCTCTCTCTCTCTCTCTCTCTCTCTCTCCCTCTCTCTCTCCAACGATTAAAACACAAGAACCAACTACTACCTCAGCACGTATGAACTGAACTGAACTTTATATTCATATATGACAATTCATTATCCCCTAGACATCGATAGAGCTTGTTTATTATTGATTATTATTATACCCACACTTTTAGGTTTAGTATTGCTAACGTGTATTATCTGTATATTTTCATTGTTGATATTGATTTGTATATTTTACTAATAAACACTGTTTGAAAATAGTACCACCAGACTCCAATGGATTCTTCTATCTTTGCTGGTAAGACACCCAGTTACGGGGTACGTAACACAACCAGTACATTTTGAACTAACACGGACACAGGGAGAATGTACAAACCCATTAAAGGCAGCGTCCTATCTGAAACCCTGTACTGTAAGGACCCTGTACTGTAAAGCATTGTCACCACTACGCTACCGTACGGTCTCGTAAACCGGAGTACGGTCGAATGACAACTACACTTCATGATGAATTTGAGGATCATCGACTGTAGCCGCCATCACTCGGAAAGGGGTGTGCTTCCACTGTGTCTAATCTGCACCTGAATCACTCCGTCTACTCACACTCACGTCCCAGTGGGATTTTGTACCACTCGGTAAAATCAGATAGATAGATAGATAGATAGATACTTTATTCATCCCCATGGGGAAATTCAACATTTTTTTCCAATGTCCCATACACTTGTTGTAGCAAAACTAATTACATACAATACTTAACTCAGTAAAAATATGATATGCATCTAAAATCACTCTCTCAAAAAGCATTAATAATAGCTTTTAAAAAGTTCTTAAGTCCTGGCGGTTGAATTGTAAAGCCTAATGGCATCCTCATCCTGTCTGAGGAGCATTGCATCGATAGTAACCTGTCGCTGAAACTGCTTCTCTGTCTCTGGATGGTGCTATGTAGAGGATGTTCAGGGTTTTCCATAATTGACCGTAGCCTACTCAGCGCCCTTCGCTCAGCTACCGATGTTAAACTCTCCAGTACTTTGCCCACGACAGAGCCCGCTTTCCTTACCAGCTTATTAAGACGTGAGGCGTCCCTCTTCTTAATGCTTCCTCCCCAACACGCCACCACAAAGAAGAGGGCGCTCTCCACAACTGACCTATAGAACATCTTCAGCATCTCACTACAGACAAGTCTGATATTGGAAATCGGAAAACATTCTTCTAAACGACACAAAGAATCTGGAGCTAATTGTTTCAGTTGTTTTTCTTTGTAAAGAATGAATCTCTGTTGGAGCGTGTTTAATGTTAATGTACTGTTCACTTGCTGAGACAGGGGGTCCTGAAACAAAATCAATATTAAGATTCCGGCTCACCAGCACCCGATCCAGTGCTCTTTCTAAACCCGAACCCCTTACATACCTCGAGCGGAATAAACCAACACACAGGCCCGTATCCCAGCAACAGCAAGGACTTGCAGCCGAAGCAGACAAACAGGTTTGGTAAAACAATGCCGAGACCTGTTAGGGGTTGGGCAGAACACTCCGGGGGGGGGGGGGGAGGCACAGAGGCTCATGTTTACACGGAGCCCACCTGAGGGGGGTTGGGCAGAACACTCCGGGAGGTCGGGGGGTGGGGGGAGACACAGAGACTCATGTTTACACGGAGCCCACCTGAGGGGGGGGGGTTGGGCAGAACACTCCGGGAGGGGGGGGGAGACACAGAGACTCATGTTTACACGGAGCCCACCTGAGGGGGGTTGGGCAGAACACTCCGGGAGGGGGGGGGGAGACACAGAGACTCATGTTTACACGGAGCCCACCTGAGGGGGGTTGGGCAGAACACTCCGGGAGGGGGTGGGGAGGCACAGATGCTCATGTTTACACGCAGCCCGTCTGAGGGGTGAAAAGCCGATTTCCTTGACAGTGTGTAACTGTGGGGGCTCTCCCAGTCCGCGAGTAATAACCCCATACTGAGCATACACGTAACTTTAAACGTTAAAATGGGTTTAACGAGGTGGATGATCCCAATAAAAACACGTGGGATGCCTGGATAATGAAGACGTGAGCCAATTCAAAGTGGCAGGGTGAAGGGATACGGTTTGTCCATTAGGAGGTCACAAACATGGGGGATATTTCCCCGCTGCTGCATCGTCACACCCTTACCATGAAGCTGGTGGTGTGTTTCAGAATGCGTATGGTGTGTTGGCCATCAGTCGTGGCATTTATCTCAAGAACCATGTTGCAGCTCTCCAAAAGTCTAGTTAGACAACACTGAGAATGTTGTGTCGGGTCTCGTCTCCTCCTGATAGGAAAGACGTGGATGTCTTTCGAGAGGCAGAGGGATTTTACCGGGGCATGTTTAGTTTTCTCTGTGTGCTGGTGTACGGCTGAATCACGACCAGCTGGAACTGGAACCTGAAGCGGTCGGGGAAAGGCTGCTGGAATGTAAACATCCCTCACTGTAGACCAGCCAGCTCTACATTAACCCTCCTCCTCCCGCGGCAGATTCCTACACTTCTGAATGTGAAGACATTTGAGGATTCTGTACAAAACCGGGCCCCGATGGTTACGCTGTGGATAAAATCTTCTGGAATGATGAGCTGGATTGTTGTTACCTGTGAGACTGGCCACACTCAGGGTGGAAGGCTGATCATCAGCAGACATCCTACCATCGTGATGTAGGAGCCACTCAACATGTTTAAATGACAAAAACACAAAGTAAAAAGCAAATTAAAATATATCTGAATCGCTGCTGCCTGTCGGTTACTGGTTCATATCCGCTTTACCTTGGGAAAATCATTGTGAGAGGGCAGAAATGCGGGATCCACTGTCAGAGAGCCGCTGCTGACCGTGGTGAACATAGAATCATAGAACCGAAACAGACCATTCGTCCCATTTAACTAGTGCCGAACTACCATGCTGCCTAGATCCATCGACCCGGTACCCCTCTTATACATGTACATATCCAAATTAATCTTAAATGTTACCCGTTTCCACCACTTGCGCTGGCAGCTCGTTCCACACTCTTACTACCTGAGTGAAGTTTCCCCATCTCACCTTCCCGTTGAGCATTTCAACAAACAAAAGGCTGAAATTGCGCTCTTGCATAAACAAAATTATCTGTCTGTATCCAGTATACAAACGACATTTACACATTTACCCATCCCCATTACCAGAGACATTAAATATTCCACCGGGTGTGTTGGGAAACGCACCACAAAGCCAACCCGAGCGTGTCCCCTCTGTTTAAAACCCTTTTATGAACACATTGAATTGAGTACATTCAGCCGAACGACAGCAGGACGGCGAGTGTGTAAGGAGTGTGTTTACCAAACGCTCTCTGTCACAAACCGAGTGGCCAAGTTCTGCTCCTATATATTATGGTCTATGGTCAGAGATCCCTCAAAGTAGCTGGTGAAGTTGGTAGACAAAAGATCATGTTACAAAGGATCAGGCCATTCGGCCCTATGAATCTGTCCTGTCGTTCCGTCATGATTGATTTCTTCTCCTGTTGGATCTCTCTTCAGTTTCTCATCCTACTGTTCTATAGGGAGTCAAACATAACGTGTGACCTTATTTTCAAGATTTTAGCTTATCTAAGAGGACAAGCTAAGAAATAGTAAGGAAACCATATACAGAGCTGAGAAACGATGCTAATGCTAAGAACTGTAAGGCAAAGAAATAAAAGCTGGTGCTTCTTAGGTCTATTATTTTGATAATAAAAGACTATTCACAAGATACCAATTAATTAACTAATAGGCTACTAAACTCTTCCCGGGCTTCCAGCCGGGTGCAGGTATCGATTCAAACGATATTCCGATGACAACCTCTGCCATCTTCATCAGGGATGATGCAGGGACATATCTAGTCCAATGATACCCAGGCATCATCATCCGGAGTCATTTCAACTCGCCTGCAGTGGCTGGCGTCTATCCACATACTTTTAACTTCTACCTGAAATGCTGAATTGGTAATCAACCGTACTTGGTCAGGAGCTTCCCGCCGAGCTTCCAGGGGTTCCTTATGCAGCTTCCTGACCAGGACCCAGTCGACATGGATCAGGGTGTGTCCTCCTGCTAATGGACCACTTCAAGCAGCAGAAACCGGCTGAGAATCAGACTGAACAGATTTGTCAATTTTGCAAAATTATCTACTAAACTATCTGACATAACATGTCTATCAGCCTCTCTGAGATCGAGAGCTTCCTAGAGGTCATCCCGTCACCACCTCTAATTGCCTACATTTCGTTCTCATTGTTGGGGCTGTCCTGATGCTCCATTTCATCTAACAGGGGCCATGGTACGTCTTCCTTGTGAGAGCTGGTCAGCCGTTGTTTGATGATGCCCATTTATTCCATCAACTTGTCTTAATCTCTCTGGTGGGTGTGAACAATGAAAAGCCAGTCAATATTCATCATTCAACATAATTATTGACAAACATTTCCAGTGAGATGTGGTTCTGGCTTCTACCCATCCTGCAAATGTGTCCTCTGCTGATAGATATAAATATCCTTGGCTCGTTGGTGAAGTAATGTCATCCACTTGCAGATGTAAAAATGCATCAGGTGGGCAGCTGAGCTTGGTTGAGGTAGCTTCCCCGGTGATCCAGGTCTGTTTTCAGTTTCATACATCTCTCGGCTGTCAGTTGGGCTTGCATCATGAACTATGGATTTCACCTCCACTGGAAAAATCTGTCAATTACCTTTTGCACTCGAGTGTGTCCTCGGGAGTGGATTAGCCGAGCGAGATAAGGAAGCAGTTCAGCTGGCGCTACCAGACTATGAGTATTACCCCAGTCAGCGTCAGAAAAGTTTCTGTTATTCCCACTCTCTGTCTGCTGCCAATCAGCCAATGCTTTATCCATGCTACTATCATTCCTGAAATACCCTTCACTCTTATTTTCTTTAGCAGCCTCACCTTGTCAAAGGTTCTTAGAATCCAAGTGCACAATACCTACCACTTTTCCTGTCATGCTTTTTAAAGTCCTCAACGAAGTCAAACTGATTCGTCAGGCAAGGGTTTCTCTTCAGGGAACTCTGCAGACTCTGGCCTATTTTCTTATTTGGCTCCAAGTACCCCGAACACTCATCCTTACTAATCGACTCCGACATCTTCCCAACCTCTGAGCAAAGCTACTCACTCCTTCCCTTCCTGAAGCATGGAGTGACATTTGCAATTTTAGACTTTCAGACATTTAATCCTAACTCCCTTTGCACATCACCATCAAATCTCAACTGATTCCTCAAATGACAGCCTCTACAACTCAATGTTATCGTCATTTTTGTTTTATTTGCACCCTTTATTTTCATTGCACATCAGTTGTTTGTCTATCTTCGTCTTGTGTAGTTTTAATAAATTTGGTTGTGTTTTTTTCATACAGTATAAGCAGCAACAAGAAATTGATTCTCCATGAAGTATGTGATTTGATAATAAATTTACCTAGAACTGCTAAGAAAGGATTTTTGGCTTGATTTATTGCTAAAAGCGTTTGAATCATGATCACGGTTTCAAAAGAACCGATGCAATCAGCCAACTTTGCTATCTGCCTATATAATGTCCCCAATTGTCCATTCCCTGCACATTCATCTACCTATTTAAGAGCCTCTTGATCCCGCCTGCCATATTTGCCTCCAGTATCACTCCTGGAAGGATATTTCGTGCACCCACCACAGTGTGTCAACAAAAAATTGCCCCGCACACCTCCTTTCAACTTAAACCATCTCAGCTAAATGCTTGCCGCCCAGTCTGTGATATTTCAATCTCGGGACAACAAAACCAATTGTCTATTCTGTCTGTGACTCTGTAATCTTACAAACATTAGTTAAATCTTCCTTCAACCTCCACAGCTCCAGAGAATACAAGTTTGTCCAGTGTCTGCTTATAATCTACGTTGCGTCTCAACAATTGCTACACCTGCCCATTCACCTCCTCACATACCAATATTCTAGGTCCTAAACAATGCCCCCAGATGAGGTAACACTTCGCTTGTGAGTTTGACCAACTGTTCTCCGTCCCCTCTACAGTGACCAGCTCTGACCACTAGAGGGAACTACTTTTCTTCTTTCCGGGTGATTCCGTGTTCACGAGGATAATTCCGGGAACAAAGAAGTTAACGTATGAGGAGCGTTTGGCATTTGGGCCTGTACTCCCTGGAGTTTAGGTGAATGCGGGGGGAGGGGGGCGGTCATTGAAAACTACCGAGTGTTTGAAAAACTAAATAAGGTCGATGTTGAAAGAATTTTTCCTGTGTTGAACTACATGACAGAGCCTCAAAACTGAGGGTATTTTTTAGCCAGAGAATAATGGATCTGTGGAATGTGCTGGAGGTCAAGTCCGTGGGTAGATTTAAAGTGGAAGCTGACAGTTTCCTGTCTGCTCTGGACGTCAAAGCATATGGCGAAAAGATATGGAGTTGTTTGGGATCCGGAGTCAGCCATGCAGTGATAGTGGAACAGACTCGATGGGTTGAATGTCCTAATTCTTCTCCTACGTCATGTGAAGTCTTATGAAAAGCACCTCCTGTTGGCTGCTCATTGTAATTCCACTTCCATTCCCATTCCAACATGCCTGTCCATAGCCTTTCCTACCGCCACAATGAGATGACTCTCAGGTTGGAGGAGTAACATCATACCCTGGCTGCCTACCGACCTTACAGCATGGACACAGATTTCCCAACTTCCAAGAATTTCTCACCCCCCCCCCCCCCATTCTCCATGTTGGCTCCCCTCTCATCTCACCACATCTCCGGCAACTTTATCTGGTACCTCTTCTCCTTATCATTTTCCCATGGTCCACACTCCTCTTCCATCAGGTTCCTTCTTCAGCTGTTTATCTCTTCTCCCTATCACCTCCCAGTTTCCAACTTCACATCCTTTCCCCCAACCACTCACCTTTCCCCTCATCTATCACCTGCCCCCTTGAACTCCTTCCACTCCCACACCGCCCTTATTCTCCCTTCTGCCCCTTTCCTTTCTACTCTGCAAGAAGGGTCCCGACCTGAACCAGTAACTCATTATTCATCTCCAGAGATGCTGCCTGATCTGATGAGTTCCTCTAGCATTTTGTGTGTATTACACTGTTATATAAATAGGAAAGAGAAAATCCCTGCAGAGCACCACCTCCAGGCAGAATACTCTCTATCTGCAACCACACTCTACCTTCAATGGAGAAGACAATTCTGTATCTGCACAGTCCAGTGCAGATCCCTGCAGAACACCACATGTCACTGACCTCCAGGCAGAATACCCTCTATCTGCACCCAAGCTCTACCTTCTATAGAGAAGACAATTCCGTATCCACACATCCCAGAGTGGATCCCTGCAGAACACCACATGTCACTGACCTCCAGGCAGAATACCCTCTATCTGAACCACCCTCTACCTTCTATGGAGAAGACAATTCCGTATCCACACATCCCGTGCCTCCTGACTCTGAATGAGCTTACCATGAGGAACTGATGCTTTGTTAATATCCATATACACCACATCCACTGCTCTAACTTCATCAATACACTTTATCACACCCTCAAGGAATTCAATACGATGTTTACGAAGATGTTACTGACACCAGAAGCTCTTGGTTATAGGGAAAAATTGAATGGGTTAATTTCAGTTCGAAGGAGAGGTGATTTGATAGGTGTATATATTTTACGAGGGTATAGATAGGGTGGCTAAAATTTTCCAGTTAGCTTGGGTGAACTACATGTGGAGATGATCGGTTAAGGGTGAAAGGTGAAAATTTTAAGGGAACATTCTCACTGAGAGTGTGGTGGGTGTGTGGAACGAGCTGCCAGCAGAAGTTCAACATTGACTAGAGTTTTGGATGACTACATGTGTGGGAGAGTTCAGTACAGATCGGTGGGAGCAGGCAGAGTAATAGCTCGGCAAGGTCCAGACCGGCTAAATGGCCTGTTCTGTGTTGCAGTGTTTAAAAAAAAGATGCTAATGTGAAGGGAAACTGCTGGCAAGGTCTAGAAGTAGAGACATGGATTGGAGCAGTGGCGACACCCAAGTTTCAGGAACTTCACTGATGATATTATAGTGTGTATCACTTGTTGTCATAGAGAACTGGCTTTGCTGTTAGACCTGTGCATCAGCATTTTATTCAGCCAACAGGACCTAGTCTGTTACTTCGTTAAGTCTTTCTGTAACCACCAACATTCTCGGTTGCCGGTGTCAAATTGCTGTTAGTGACATGATCATCATTGTGAGGTAAGTCTAGTGTCTGTAGTGTGTCCGTCTTGTTGGATGCAATTGACCCAGATTTGTTTTTCAGCTGAGCATCCAATATCTGGTCCACGTGCCGTCTCCATACAGGGTCTCCAGCATCCACTGGTCCTCTCGGTAATCACCTGCTAGGACTTTTTCTCCAATCTCGAAGTTCCGTGCTGATCTGCTGGAAACCGGCTCAACTGCTCTTCCTCCATAGATCCGGTTTCAGGATGTCTCGGCAAGATCTCAGACTCCTGTTCATGAACATCATTGCAGGCGTTTGATTTGTCATTGCATGGACTGAGTTCCAATGCACTAAAAAGAAAAAAGCTGTTCACCTTGTGCTTCAGAGAAATGTCCTCCTTGTCCATAGTCTTGTTCGAATGCTTGAAGGTTTGGATAAAACTTTCAACTGACCCATTCGTTTCTGTGTGGTGGTGATCTGATTTGAAATATTTGATGCCATTTTCCTGCATGAATAGTCTAAACTCTTCTGACGTCTATTGTGGTCCATTGTCACACATAATTTGTTCACCATCAGCAACTTGTGGAGAAGGAAGTTGTCAGAGTGGAGGAAGAGCGGAGTGATCGAGTTCACTGGTATGACCTTCTGCCACTTCGAATGAGCATCCATAGCAGCCAGAAACACGGAATCCATGAAAAGCCCAGCAAAGTCAATATGCACATCTATCCACAATGAAGACGGCCATTCCCACAGGCGTAACGGTGCCTGTAGGGGTGCATTTTGAACTTCGTGGCATCCCAAACAGCTTTTGCCCAAGTCTGCAATCTATCTCCCATTCCTGGCCAACACACGTAACTCCAGACGAGACTCTTCATCTTCACTGTATCCAGTTGTCTTTCCTGCAGAGTTTCTAACACCCTGGTGCACAGTTTAGAGGGAACCACGAGGCACATCAGCTTTCTTTGACATACCAACAGTTGGTCTCATCTCTCTGAGAGCGTTGCAAACATAGGGCTGCCTATGAGCTGGCCATCCTTGCATGGTGATTTCATAGACTTCCGACAATCCTTGTTTCTCTTTCTGTTACTGAATGTGTTACTGGAGTTGATCCACCAATGAAGTCCCAAAACATCAACTGCACTCTTTTCCATAGATGCTGCCTGGCCTGATGAGTTCCTCCAGCATTTTGTGTGTGTCGCTTGGACTTCCAGCATCTGCAGATTCTCTCGTTCTCCTTTAAAAAGGGAGCATGCCTTATGAAAAGGGAGCTTTGCATATGAGAATAGGGTTGAGTGAACACGGCCTTTCCTCCTTGGAGCGACGGAGGATGAGAGGTGACCTGATGGAGGTGTACAAGATTGTTATGGGTGATGAACAGACCTGATGGACAATGGGGTACAGAGTTAGTCATCCCCCCCCCCATGAGAAACACGAACTATTACTGTTGCTATGCTGACCATGAGAAAGAGAGATGGAAAAACAAGTAAGAACATCGGCGACAGGTAAGAGAGAGGGGGAAATTGCTGATTAACCGTATTGTGACTCCTTTTTGAATTATTTACTGTTTCGCTGCAAGGACAATAGTTTGCTCATAAACATTCCTCAGTGGACTGAAGGAGTGGCCTTATTTGGTGGACAGAGTCATTCAGGAGTGATGGATAGCTGAGTCCCTGTGCGTAGGGATAAAAGACAGGTCTGGAGAGACACCCTCCAGACCCGCCAGTGGACACTGATTGAGTGTTGGAACCCACAAGAAAGGTGGGGGCTTCGGAGACCGAACCAGGAGATCGGTCAGTAAAGCTCACAGTGTTACAGCAGGGCCGGTGGGGACTTGTGTGTGTGTCCACTCATGCCAGAGTGACGAGTCCACCACAGAAGAACGGTCTAGCAGAAAGACGGAGAGGTCATAACTGAATGACCACACCGATACGATGGATTAAGAAAGCAAAGGAAGGTTTGCCTGACTGTAGCTGTTACATCTCGCTCGCTCTCTCTCTGTCTCTCTCCAACGATTACAACAACCATAATTACATCAGCACTCATGAACTGAACTGAACTTTATACTTTTCTATGACAACTTATTTACCCCTAGACATCGATAGAGCTTGTTTATTATTGATTATTATTATTCAACACTTTTAGGTTTGTTACTGCTATCTTGTTTTATATGTATATTTGCATTATTGATATGGTCTTTGCTTATTTTTATTAATAAACACCTTTAGTTTGTTACCACCAGACTCCAACGAATTCTTCTTTCTCTGCTGGTTAGACACCCAGATACGGGGCAGGTAACAAGATAATGAGAGTCATTGATCGTGGGGTTAGTCAGAGGCTTTTTCCCCAGGGCTGAAATGGCTAGCACGAGAGGACATAGTTTTAAGCTGCTTGGAAGTAGGTACAGAGGAGATGTCAGGGGTAAGTTTGTTTACACAGATTGTGGTGAGTGCTTGGAAAGGGCTGCCGGCGGCAGTGGTGGAGGCGGAAACAATAGGGTATTTTAAGAGACTCCTGGATGGGTATATGTAGCTTAGAAAAATAGAGGGCTATGGGTAAGCCTAGTTTGTTCTAAGGTAGGGACATGTTCGGAACAGCTTTGTGGGCCGAAGCGCTTGCATGGAGCTGTAGGTTTTCTGTGTTTCTATGTTACATACCTCGAGCAGACTATGCAAACACACAGGCCGGTATCCTAGCAACAGTCAGGACTTGCAGCCGAAGCAGACAAACAGGTTTGCTAAAACAATGCCGAGCACTGTTGGGGGTTGGGCAGAACACTCCGGGAGGGTGAGGCACAGAATCACAACTTTAAACGGAGCCCGTCTGAGGGGCGGAACAGCAGATTCCCTTGAGAAAGCCTCCGGACAGGGCGACACTGTGTTGTCTCTCCCAGTCCATCAGTAATAACCCCACCAGCTGAACGTCCAGGTAACTTCAAACATTAAAATGGGTTTAACGAGGAGAACGATCCCAATAAAGACACTTGGGGGACCTGGATAATGAAGACGTGGGCCATCTCAAAGTTGGGATACTGAAGGGATACGGTGTATCCACGAGGAGGCTGACAAACCTAGAGGGATATTCTCCCCGCTGCCCACATCATCACATCCTTACAATGAAGCCGGTCGGGTGTTTAAGAATGCGTATGGAGTGTTGGACTTCATTAGTCGAAACATTAATCTCAAGGGCCATGTTGAGCTCTCTAAAAGTCTAGTTAGACGACACTGAGAATATTGTGTCATTACTGGTCTCCTCCTGATGGGTTTTAGAGAGGGAGAGTAGGAAATTTACCCAGGGCATTGTTTTGTTTTAGCCAGTATGCGGGTGTACGGCTGAATCACGGCAAACTGGAACTTGAACCTGAAGCGGTCGGGGAAAGGCTGCTGGAATGTAAACATCCCTCACCGTAGACGGGCCAGTTCTACATTAACCCTCCATCTCCCTCGGCAGATTCCAACACTTCTGAATGTGAAGACGTTGGAGGATTCCCTCAAAGCAGCTGCACAAGTTGATAGACCGAAAGGCCATGATAGAAAGGATCACAATGGGAACATTAGGCACATCGAGTCAGCCTGCCAACCCACCATGACTGATTTCTTCTTCTGCGCAAATTCTGTTTGATTTCTGATCCTCAGGGTTCTTCCGGGGCCATGTCCGTATAGTGACGCAGTGGGCAGAAGCTTCTGGAATGATGAGCTCGATTGTTGTTATCTGTGAGACTGGCCACACTGAGGGGGGAGGACTGATCATCAGCAGACATCCTACTATCATGATGTAGGAACCACGAGCCATATTTAAATGACAAAAACACAAATTTTATACAAACAAATAAAAATCACCGAATCAGACCGAATCGGTGGTCACTGATTCCTACCCGCTTTACCCTGGGCAAAGCAGCGTGCGGGGAGAGAAATGCGGGACACACCGTTAAAGAGTCGCTACTGACCGTGAACATAGAATTATAGAACCAAAACCAGGCCACTCATCCCACCTATCAGACACCAAACTACCGTGCTGCCTCGAGCCATCGACCGGATGCGTCGCTCCCCAAATCCCAGCCCTCATTACCTGTGCAGATCACTCTGAAATGTGGAAACCGAAGCCGCATCCACCACTTGCGCTGGCAGCCCGTTCCACACTCTCACCCCCTGAGTGAATGTTCCCACCTCACCTTCCCCTTCGGCACTTCAATGAAAAAATGTCTGAAATAGCCTCTCACATTTTTGCAAAAGCGACCAGCCCCATTTATTGGGAACCAGGACACACCATCTTTAATTACCCACAAAGTTTATTGAAGACTGCACCTAAGTTCGACCATGATGCACCCCACAATGTAGTTACAATCCTGTTACAAAATAAACATAATTATCTATCTGTATCCGGTATACAAACAACATATACACATTTACACATCCTCATCACCAGAGACGTTGATGCCGTGTATGTTTGGAAAGGGACCACTAAACCAACCGGAGCGTATCACTTTATTAAATATAACGGGGAAGACATTGAAATGTGTACAGACAGCTGAATGACAACAGAACGACAAGACAATGTTTGCGTGTGTAAGGAGTGTGTTGATCGAGCGCTGCCCGTCACAAGCCGAATGGCCGAATCCTGCTCCTGTATCTTATGGTCTCCCATCATCGTGGAGCCTCAAATGCGGCTGCACATGTTGATAGACCGAAGGGCCATGAGATAAAGGAGCAAAATTAGAACATTAGGCCCGTCCTATCTGCCTGCCATCCCATCATGACTGATTTCTTCTCCTGTGGAAACTGGTTAAGTTCTGATGCTTAGAGTTCTTCCAGGAGTTAAAAATAACTAGTGACTTTAATTTCAAAATTTCGGTTTATCTTAGAGTGCAAACAAACATACAAATCCTCATCAAACTAAACAAAGAGCTGAGAACCATGGCAAAAAGTGTAAGGCAAAAAAGTCAGCGTTTCTGAAAAATCTATCACTTCTATAATAAGATAAACGAACTTACTTCGATGATGATGAATTTTTTAACAGGATAATAAATTCTCCTGCTTCCAGCCGGGTAAAGGTGTCAATTTTAACCGATGTTTCCATTACAAACTCTGCCATCTTCATCGGGGATGATGCCTGGGCATGTCTATTCCAGTGGTATATATATTTCCGTCAGCCGCCCCGATTAGACATGCCCAGGCATCATCCCTGACGAAGATGCAGAGTTTGGTATTGGCATGTTGATTAAAATAGACACCTGTACCTGGTTGGAAGCCTGAGAAGTGTTTAAACGTCATCAACGCCAGGAAATCACTGGGTCCTTTATTTTAAATTAACACGCTGCATAATTTCAGTAAATGCAGCACATGTGTAATGTGCTCATCCTTAAACAATGAAAAGTGAGAAAGGTGATATATCAGTATGGAGAGGCCACTGCACAGGATTGGAAAATGCTGCAGAAAGTTGTAAACTCAGCCAGCTCCTTCATGGGCACTGGACTCCACAGCATCCAGGACACATTCAAAAGATGATGCCACAAAAAGGTGGCATCCATCATTAAGGACCCCCATCACCCAGGACATGCCTTCCTCTAATTGCTACCATCAAGGAGGACGTACAGGGTCCTAAAGAGCCACTCATTGTTTCAGGTACAGCTTTTTTTTCCCTCTGCTATAAGATTTCTGAATGGACAATGAGCCCATGAACACTTGCTCAGTATTTTCCCTCCCTTTTGCACTACTTTTTAAATATAATGTTGTACATACTTCTTGTAATTTATACTTTTTATTACTATGTATTGCAATGTACTGCTGTCACAAAACAACAAATTTCACACATATGCTGGTGATATTAAACCTGATTCTGATACACAAACACACACAGGTGGGCTCAGACATACAACACTCCCACATTCCTCCCTTTGGTACACCCTGCTTGCTCCGTGGCCCCCGGTATGAAGCTCAAACTGTTGCAACACCTGCCCTTTAAATTCATGGCTGAGGCTGTGTTGTGTCTGTTCACTGTTTGAGTTCGATATTAAATGAAGAGCATTGAATGGGAAGGAAGGTTTGAATAGAAGAATAAAGATCTCCTCTGAAGGTATATGGGGTCCTGGTGAGAGCGTACATGGAACACTGTGCACAGGTCTGGTCTCCCTCCCAGAGTCAGCCTGTGGGATGAAGGGAATGAAGAGAAGGTTTCCCAGATCGATTTTGGGGGAGGGAAGGATGAGGAGGTGTCCTTAGAGAGATTAAACGGACAGGGTAGCGGTAGGTATGATGTTTCCTGGCTGTGGTTTGGAACCAGGGATCCAGACTCAAAATCAGAGGTCAGCTCAGCAGGACAGAGATGAGGAGAAAGTTTCTCACCCAGAGTGCGGTAAATATTTTTGAATTTTCTCCACAAGGTTTCTGAATTGAAAAGGCAAATTTGGTGTCTCGGCGATGTTGGGAACTTTGCATGAAAGTGGCGCTGAGGTGAAAGGTCAGGCATGTTCCGAATGGCGATGCATCCTCCTGTTTCTTATTTTCTAAAGCACAAGTTTGCCTTTGCGGTGAGAGCACCTCAGATCCATCAGCAGCCGCTGCAGTTATTTCATGTTCTCGTTATTTATTTCCTGAGAAAAATAAAAAAAAACAAACCGCTGGAGGAACTCAACGGGTCAGGCAGCAACTGCAGCGATCTGTGGAGGGAAGTGGACAATCGACATTCCAGATGAAGGATCTCGACCAGGAAGGGCGACTGTACATTTCTCAACACAATTCTTCCAGGATGATGTTTCTTACTGCAGGTTCCAGCATGTGCAGTCTCTTGGGCCTCTCTTTTCAGAACTTCTCCCTTTCAGTCCTGCCTCAGACTGAACCAGGCTCTTCTCTCCGGCTTCATTTCTGTTCTGCTTCTTCTTTAGCCCATCACGCCTACGGGTCGCCAACAGCAGCTCGCCAGAGACCCCAATCCAGGGCCTGGGTTGATGGGCCCTGTGGCTTCATTTTTCACCACACGACTTCAATCGTCTTCCAAGGGGATGATCCTTCTGATCCCAGGGATGGTCCTTCTGATCCCGGGGATGGTCCTTCTGATCCCAGGGATGGTCCTTCTGATCCCAGGGGTGGTCCTTCTGATCCCGGGGATGAGGCCTTTGGAGATTCAGTTGACGTTTCTGTCGCACTGATTTTTTTTCACAAGCCCAACCCTCCTCCTTTCGCAGCCGGGCTTAGGCATTCCAGGGCTACGTTTTCTTTACTGTTCCCACCTGTTTATCATTTTTCTGATCCCACCCTGATTTGGAAATAGCCACATTTTTCCCTAATGAACACATCCAGCAAAACCACTGTCAGTGCCCGACACTGCAGCGTGCAGGGGATCAGCAGCTCCCCGAAAGTGAAAGCATTCTGAATCAGGAAGTGCTGGGAGTTAACATGGCTTCGAAAGGACAGGCTGAGTGTTGGACCGAGGAGACAATTTGACCCATCTGCCTGGATTTCTTCACCGGTCCGGTTATACTGGAGTGTGGACACAACTTCTGTCGCTCTTGTATCACACGGTGTTGGGAAAGGGAGGAGAGAAACTCCTGCCCGGAATGTAGAGAGGTGTTTGCTGACCGCACCCTCAGGGTGAATCGGGCCTTAGCAAATCTGGCTGAAAAAGCTCGAAATCTAAACCTGAATCCGAAAGGGAAGGAAAGTAAACGTCACTGCGAGGAATATGAGGAAGAATTGAAGCTGTTCTGTAAAACAGACACTGATCTGTGTGATCTGTAGAGATGCGCAGGAACACAGAGAGCACCGCTTCATGACGATTAAAGAAGCTGTTAAAATCTACAAGGTAAAATCAACCTGAATTCGATACTGACCCCATCGTCAAGTGAATCTCCAAAGTCCGACCTACCGCAACACGAGCCTCTATATCCAACTTATCCTGACATCTTTCACCATCTCCAGCCGGATTCTACCACCAAACACATCTCTCCCTACACCCAGCCCACTCAGAATCGCTGTCTACGTCACTCCTTTATCCACTCGCTCCTCTCCCTCCTGGCACTGACACCTGCAAGCGGGACAAGTGCTACACCTGTCTCCTACCTGTCTCCTGCTGCTGTTATGTATTGAACCAGAGGTGATTAGGTAAAATAACCCTTAGGAGACAGTGCTCACAACATGACTGAGCTCAACTTGAAATTTGATAAGGAGAAAGTAAAGTCTGATGTTGTAGTATTTCACTGGAGTAAAGGAAATTACAGTGGTCTGAAAGAGGAATTGGCCAAAGCAAACAGGAAGAAGATGCTGGCAATGATGACAACAGAGCAGAAATGGTGTCAGTTTCTGGGAAAATGAGGAAGGTGCAGGATCGATGTATTCCAAAAATAAATAAATACTCAAATGGTAAAATAGTACAACTGTGGCAGACAAGGGAAGACAAGCTATTGTAAAGGCAAACAAGAGGGGCTACAACAAATCAAAAATTAGTAGGAAGACAGAGGATTCAGAAGCTTTAAATACCTACAGAGAGGAAATAAAATAATCATTGGGAGGAGAAGAATGAAATTTGAAACCAAGTTAGCAAACAGTATCAAAGTGGATAGTAGAAGTTTTTTTTTCCAAGTAGGTAAATAAAAGAGATGAGAGTGGTAATAGGATCACAAGAAAATGAGGCTGGATATACATTAACGGGGGACAAAGAGATGGCAGATGAACTAAATATTTTGCACCAGTCTTCACCGTGGAAGACACTAGCACTGTGCCAAGTGTTGAAGGGTGTGAGGGAAGGGAAGTGAGTGCAGTTACTGTTACAAGGGAGAAGGTGCTCAAAAAGCTGAAAGCCCTAAAGGTACATAAGTCACCCGGACCAGATGAACTGCACCCTAGTGTTCTGAAAGAGGTAGCAATAGGCATTCTGGAGGCATTTGAAATGATCTTTCAAAAATCATTTGTCTCTGGCATCTTGTCAGAGGACCTGAAAATTTCAACTGTCGCTGCAGTCTTTTAGTAAGGAGGAAGGCAGCAGAAAGGAAATTATAGACCACTTAGCTTCACCTCTGTGGTTTCAAAGATGTTGGGGTCAATTGTTAAGTATGCCCATATGGAATACTTCGTGACACAGGACAAGATAGGACAAAGTCAGTATGGTTTCCTCAAGGGAAAATCTTGCCTGACAAACCCGTTGGAATTCCTTGAGGAGTTACAAGTAGGATAAAGGGGATGTAGTAGATCAGGGGTGTCATTTTAGGTCACGGGCCGGATTGGGCAAAATGCAGCTTCATGCGGGCCGGATCAGTCGGGCGCGTGCGAACGCAGCTTTCGTTGCCTCCGTTCTGTCTCTGCTATAACTACAAAGTGTTTCACTTCACAAATTCCGTTTCTTATGAAGAAGATCGCCGAGCAAGCACTATTTTTATGATTGGTATTAACTTACAGTTGTACAAGAAAGTTGTGCTGAGGGAGAGAAGAAACGATGCTACGTTGGCTGAGATTGTGACACTCAATATTTCATAATGCATTTTGCTTACATGTCGCAGAGCATCAAACAGTATCACTCATTTTTCACTTGCTGCTTCCAGACACCTGACATCTGTTGGTCTTAACCAGCCTGTCAACATCAGGCACCAGTTTCTGGGCAGTTCCGATTTTCATAATGTCATTTAGATGTTTGTGTGTCAGCTGCGAGCGCAGTTTGGATTTGTTAATGTTCATTATGGAGAACGCCTGCTCACAGAGATATCTTGTCCCGACGATGCAAAGGATCTTTGAGGCAAAGTCTGTCATCTTGGGGTACATTGGTCCGAGGTATTGATAGAATGAGTCCAGACTCACAGTCTCAAATTTATATTTCAAAGCCGAGTTACACTGAATTTCAATTAGTTCCTTTTGGAGTTCCTCCAGCACATCTGATGCTGCGGTGACGGCAAACGCCAAGCAAAATAGTGAGAATTCCTTCTCGAGCTGACTGAAGACTTGAAAATGATTCTGAAACTTACTTTCCAGCCGTGATATTTTGTCCTTATAGCTGTCCATGTTGTCATTATTACCATGAGCGACACACACAGACTGCAAAGAGGGGAAATGAGCTGGGTTGCTCCGGGATAGTTGCATCTCCCACAGGCTTAATTTAATTTGAAAGGCACAAATGCTGTTGTAATATTCCGTAATAAGTTTGTTTCGGCCTTTGCATGTTAACATTAAGCACATTTAAGAGCTCTGTTATATCCACCAAAAATGCAAGATCGTGAAGCCAGTCTGGGTCATCGAACTCTGCCACTGGCTTCCCTTTCTCATTGATGAATAGTCAAATTTCCGCACGTAATTGAAAGAAAATGTTTGAGCACAACACCTCTGCTCAACCAGTAGACTTCAGTGTGGTAGGGTAGGCCGTGTCCAATATTACTCTTCATGCCAAGAGCTGCGAAGGTCGTGTTTACACCCCCCACCCCCGTCGGCCGGTCCGCAAGAATATTCTCAATATTAAACCGGTCCACGGTACAAAACAGAGTGGGTACCCCTGGTGCTTATGCATTATTTCTACTTCCGGGTTGCGGGATTTTACTTCCGGTCTTTTCTGCCCCAGTGCGCATGCGTGTGACTAATCAATTTGGAGTCGGTCGACTGAGGCCGAGGTAGTAGATGTTGGGCTTATAAAGGTTGGTGACCACTACCCTAGAAAATGACACTGGAGAGGAGAGATGTGACAAAGGACATGGCAGAGGTACTTATTCAATATTGTGTGTCAATCCTCACTGTGAATGATAACAGCTGTGCATCAGAAATGTGAGAGTGTCAGGGGAGAGAAATGAGTGTTGTTGCTGTTACTGAGGAGAAAGTGCGTGGGAAGATCGAAGGTCTGAAGGTACCTGGACCAGGTGGACCACACCCCAGTGTTTGGAAAGAGTTAGCTGAAGAGAATATGGGGGCATTAGTAAGGATTTTTCAAGAATCACTAGATCATTCAAGATGACTTGAAATTGCAAAGGTCACTTCACTCTTTAAGAAGGCAGAGCAGCTGGGGAAAGAAAATTATAGGTGAGTTAATCTGGATGTGGTGTGCTTGGGAAGATGTTAGAGTCCAGTATTAAGGACGAGCTTTTGGGTACATGGAGACACATGATAAAATAGAGCAAAGACAGCATGCCTTCCCTTAAGGGGAAATCTTGCCTGACAAATCTGTTGGAATTCTTTGAGGAACACAGAGCCAAGATAGACAGAAGGATGATTTGGATGACAGAATTGTTGCCTTTGTGGCCAAGCTTGCAGACGATATGAAGATAGGTGAAGGGGCAAGTAGTGCTGCAGAAGCTCGGAATCTGGGGAAGGACAGAGACAGATCAGGAAAGGGGCAAATACGTGACAGATGGATTATCGGGTAGGGAAGTCGTGCATGCACTTTGGTAGAAGGAAAAAAGGCATAGACAATTTTGTAAACAGGGAGAAAATTCAAAAATCAGAAGTGCAAAGGGACTTGGGTGTCCTTGTGTGGGATTCCCTCATGGTTAACTTGCAGTTTGTGTCAGTTGTAAGATCGGCAAACTCAATGTTTGCTTTCATTTTGGGAGGATTAGAATACAAGAGCAAGGATGTAATGCTGAGGGTTTATAAGGCATTAGTCAGACCATATTTGCAGTATTGTCAGCAGTTATGGGTCCCTTATATCGGAAAAGATGTGCTGGCATTGGAGAGGGTCCAGGAGGTTCACAAGAATGATTCTGGAAATGAAAGAGAACATATTAGACATATTTGTTGGTTCTGGGCCTGTACTCACTGGAGTTTAGAAGAATGGCTGATTTATTATCCCCCTCAACCCTATTCTCCCACCTCCTCCCCATAACTTTTGAGACTCTGACTAATCAAGAAGTTTATCTATCAACTTGTGCTTTAAAGATCACACATGAGAAAATCTGCGGATGCTGGTAATCCAAGCTACACAGGTCCTGATGAAGGGTCTCGCCTGGTCTCCTGTCTGGAGAGAGTTGATGTCTGGAGGATGTGGGTGGGTCGAGGACCAGATGACACAGCCTCTGACTGGAGGATGAAAATCTGCGGATGCTGGTAATCCAAGCTACACAGGTCCTGATGAAGGGTCTCGCCTGGTCTCCTGTCTGGAGAGAGTTGATGTCTGGAGGATGTGGGTGGGTCGAGGACCAGATGGCACAGCCTCCGACTGGAGGATGCTCATTTAGAACAGAGATGAGGAGGAATTCCTTTCACCAGAGAACAGTGAATCTGCAGCAGGCAGCTGCGGAGGACAAATAATTGAGTATATTTAAAGTAGATTAACACACACAAAATGCTGGAGGAACTCAGCAGGCCAGGAAGCATCTCTGGAAAAGAGTAGACAGTCGACGGCTTGGGCTGAAACCCTTCGTCAGGACCTGCATTGCTTAAGGATCTGTGCATTTCCATCCCGTGTCCTAATGAGGGGTTGTGGGTGATTGGGTTGTGGGAAAGGGGACAAAGGAATACTCATCCCCCATCTTTGTTCCCCTCCAACTTCTCATTACGTCTACACACACAGTTCACCCACAGGCTTTCCACCACTCCCCCACCTGGTTCTGGTTCAATCGCCCGTTCATCTCTCCCCTACTGGTTCCCATTATCACCTCCTTTACTATCTCGAACCTTCAACTTCCCACTTCACACTCACAAATGAATGTGAACTTTGAATGAAGGGCCTGTTCCTCTGCTGTACTGTTCTATGTTCTCTATTCCCAGTTTAGAAGAATGGGAGCAGATCTCAGGGAAACACAAAATTCTTTCAGGGGTCAACAGGCAGGATACAGGGAGGATGTTTCCCCTGTCTGAGGAGTCAAAGGTCAGGAGTCACTGTCCGTTTGGAATTCTCAGCCCGGGGGTGCGTACAGCATAGAAATGTTCCCTTTGACCCATCGCCTCTGTGCTGATCTATTTACCCATCTACATTCATCCCATTGGCCGGTATTAGGTCAGTCTCCCTCTGTGCCTTGTCTATTGAAGTGTCTGTCCAAGTGTCTCTTAAACACAGAGGACTGGAGGCCTGTGACCTGCAGAGGTCGGTGCTGGGGCCGGGTTGTTTGTCATTCATATTAATGATTTGGATGAGAATGTAGATGACACAGTTAGTAGGTTTGTGGGTGACACTAAAATTCATGGTATAGTACCGGGCTCTTGATCAACTGTAGAGTCGGGTACAGTGACAATGTTTTAAAATTCATCTTGCCAGGGACGTGGATCAGAAGGTGGAAAGGAATAATGGGCAAATGGGACCAGCTCATTAAAGCAAGCTGGTCGGCACGAACAAGTTGGGCCGAAGAGCCTCTGTGACCTCCTGTTTAAATCCATTCACTCACCCCCTTCCCATCTGAATCCACCCCTTTCCTGCACTCGTTTCTGCTGTCTCTCTCTCCCCTATTCATTTTTGTTCTTGAGGGAAGATGTCGCCCTGAAACGTAGACTGTCCATCTCTCTCCACACATGCTGCCTGATCTGCTCGGTTCCTCCAGCATTTTGTGTCTGTTTGATTGGGAAATCTCTGCTCTCCGTCCAGCGGAAAGATATTGGAGAGATATTAGTTGCCCACCCGCTTCCCTGGGAAAGGTTGCCTGTCTGCAACCCGACTGCACCTAAAGCCCACGGGCTTTCCACTGGTCCTGGGGACGCTTTGCCCGAGTGTTCCCCCAATCTCTGGGGCAGCGCTGCCCGAGTCTCCCCACAATGCCCGGGGACTCTAATTTTCTGCTTCTCCCCCCAGCTCTGTCACTCTGGATGTGGAAATGGCGAATCCATGGATCGAGGTGTCTGTGGATTGGAAGAGTGTGAGATGTACCCGGACACGGAGAGAGCTCCCTGACACCGGGAAGAAATTCACAAATCGGGCTTGTGTGCTGGGATCGGAGGGATTCACATCGGGGAGACATTACTGGGAGGTGGAGGTGACGGGGAATCGGGACTGGTATCTAGGAGTCACCGCAGGGTCTGTGGAGAGGAAGAGAGAAGGGTCGGACTGAGTCCAGAGACCCGATTCTGGGTCATTGGGCGGTATTATGACATGTTACTCCGGAATTATGACATGATGAAAGTTCGTACCTCCCCTGAGTCCCGTCTCGCTGCCGGTCCCATCCCCGGGAGGGTGGGAGTTTATCTCAGTTACGAGTCCGGGTCAGTTTCATTTTACAACGTGGAGACCAAGTCCCATCTCCACACCTTCACTGGGAATAAATTCACGGGGAAACTTTATCCTTTCTTCGCGACTGGGGATGAAAACCAGTGGCTGAGAATCTGCTCCCATTATGCTCCGGGTCTGTAAATGGGTTGGGTCCTGGGACCGGCGTCAGGAGTAAGATCACTGTAAATGTAAATATGCGGAGAGTGAAATAATCATGAGATGAGAATTGTCGATCCATTAATTTTAACTTATTCACCGCGTCCAACAACAGAATAGAATAGGGTCCTGAGCTCCCCCGGGTCCTACAGTCCACCCGAACTGAGACAGGTTAAATGGGACAAGTGGGGGTGGTGTTGACTGGGAAAGACAGTGAAGATTGTTCATTAAGTTCATCTGCCATTTCTTTGTCCTCCATTACTACTTCACCAGCATCATTTTCCAGTGGTCCAGTATCAACTCTCATCTCCCTTTCACTCTTCATGTAACTGAAACCTAAACTTTTAGTATCCTGATTTATATTACTGGCCAGTTTGCCCTCATATTTTGTCTTGATCATTCTTATGGCTTTTTTCGTTGCCTTTTGTTGGATTTTAAGAGCATTCCAATAATCCAACATCCCACTCACCTTTGCTACCTTATATGCCATTTCCTTAGGTTTAACACAGTCCTTAACTTCCCTTGTCAGCGACGGATTCCTACCCCTGCCATTTGAGAACTTCTTCGGTGGGACATGTCTCTCCTGCTATTCCCACATCCGTCAGCCTCCTCTGTTAAGCCATCATCCCTAGAGTAACGTCCTGATACAATTGGGACGTTTCCATTATTATATGCCTTTGCCTGTTCAATACTGTGAATTAATTTAAAGTCAGTCCTATAACTTAATAAGGTTTTTATCTGAAAACTATCAACCCTCAAAGATTGTACTGAAGGCTGCATTTGATTTTTTTCACCCATATCTGCTTCACACTGAAATAGTATGTGTTTAAAAGTTTCATAATGACAAAATGTACACGACAGTCATATGAAGCAAGGTTAGCAGAGCTGGGACTTTTGTCTTTGGAGCGTAGAAGAATGAGAGGGGACTTGATAGAGGTCTACAAGATTATGAGAGGCATAGATAGGGTGGATAGTCAGTACCTGTTTCCCAGGGCACCAATAGCAAACACCAGAGGGCATAGGTACAAAATTAAGGGATGGAAGTTTAGGGGAGACATCAGGGGTAAGTTTTTTACACAGAGGGTTCTGAGTGCCTGGAATGACTTGCCAGGGTTGGTGGTGGAGGCTAAAACATTAGGGGTATTTAAGAACCTCTTGGACAGGCACATGGATGAAAGAAAATTAGAGGGTTATGGGGTAGTGTGGGTTTAGTACCTTTTTTAAGGATTATATGGGTCGGCACAACATGGAGGGCTGAAGGGCCTGTACTGTGCTGTAGTGTTCTATGGTTCTATGGTCCTATAACACAGAATGAAGTTTTCTAATTAGATACAAGGCATAATTAAGCATAGTGCTGGCAATTCTAAGTCTTGTCAATATCATTCCTTCCCTTCCTGTTTTAAGCCCTTCTTCCATAAACCCAACTTGTTTATGTATTCTGTAAAGGCGTCAGTCCTTATGTCAATTTTCCTACAGATCTTGCCATAAGTCCTTAACTCTTAACCCTACCATCCCCTTAGCTTCTGATTTGCGAAGTGGAATGTCTATATCCTCAGTTGAACTTCTGACAGGTTTTGTTGCTAAACAGTCAACCCCATCATTTCCCTCAACAGTGCGATGTGCAGGGCCCATAAGGTGCAGACATATGAACCGAACTTTGTATATGTAATAATGCTTGATGAGTTTCCAACAGTCAATCTGACCTACTGCTAGAATGTCCTGTTTTAAGGCTCATCGAAACCAAAAGAGAATCTGAACAAATTACAAGTTTGCAAGGACCAATTTGCTCCACCCACTGTAACCCTAAAATCAAAGCAAAGAATTCAGCTCCATAGACCCACAAATGGCTGGTAAGTGATTTCTTTATCATTACCTGCAACTCAAAAAATGAAAACAGACACACCAACATTCCCAGTTAAATGATGTTTTAATCCATCTGTAAAATGCTGACCGTATGATAATAACTTTCATGAATATACTCATGAACCAACAGACTCTCAGGCAGAACAGAATCCAGTTGTGTAACCTAAAATTAACAAGTCATTGGAAAAAACAACAGAGTGGGGTTACCGAGAAAGCTACAGTGGAACTTACTGTATCATCCGATACACCCATATTCCCAGCGTGATAAGAACCCAGCCACCCAAAACTAAAAGCATTCTTCTTGTGATGTTCCCAACCACCCTTTAGCACAGGATGTTCAATCCAATTTGTTAATATCAACTTCCACCTCTGTCCCTGTAAGGGCAATTGTCCCATTTCAACCAGTAAAGCCGAAACAGGGGACGACCTGACTTAACCACAACACAATCTTAAAGCACGAAATGAATCACACCCAAACATCATAAAGTTGAAGAGGAAGGTGATCTATAAACCACAAACATAATCAAGAACAGATCCAATTAAACAAACGAGATTGGTCAACAAATATTTTCATGTAACACCCCAGAATACTCACAGAGATAACAAAGAGTATTTAAAGTTTCTTCACATTTATCAATTATTTTCTGATCCGGTGTTTCTATGTCAGCTTATTATCGATCCACATGCCTGGAAATCTCACCACTGACACCTTTTAAGGAGTTTGACCATATAATTTCCAATCAAGTACAGGTCTGCTAATCCTGTTTGTAAAGCACATAATTTGTGTTTTTGCTACTGAAACCTTAAATCCCATCTATTCGCCGACTGTTCGACCTTACTAATTGTTAAAACATCCTATATACAATAAAAGTGAAATTTCTACCTCTAATCCATAAACCTCCATCATTTGCATATAGGGATTTACAGAATGAAAAACCTATGAAAAATATTATTAATTATAATATAAAATAATAAATACTGCCTGTGGGATCCCAGTCTCTATCTCATAACAACCTGAATATAACTTTCCCACCCATATCTGACACAAAACGTTCAATTAAAACAACTCAAAGTTAGATAATAGCCCCTCCATCCTCATTTCCACAATTTCATAAAAATTCTTTTCTTCCATAAATACCATCTGCCTTTTGAATAGTAAAAGTACTGCTGTTACAACATCTATATTTAACTGGCTTTCCTAATATCATCTTCCAAATATAAAAATGAATTCAATGTCATACTTGCCCATCAATACCTTTACAAGACGTACAAATAGAAACAATCAGAAAAAATTGTACAATAGCCCTCTCAATTGCATTTCCAAATATTAATCAAAAGTCCATCCTTCAATAAATATTATTTGCCTTTTCAATATCAAAAATATTGCTATTACAACATCTTTATTTAACTGTACTTTCCTAATATGATCTTCCAAACCCAAACTGATCCCAATGTTATTTAAGGCAGAGATTGCTGGGTATCTGAGTAGCCAGGGTATCAAAGGGTATGGTGAGAAGGTGGGGGAGTGGGACTAAATGTGAGAATGGATCAGCTCATGATAAAATGGCAGAGCAGACTCGATGGGCCGAATGTCCGACTTCTGCTCCTTTGTCTTATGGTCTTATTCTACCGTTCCAAATTCCCCTCTGATAAAACGTGAAATTATCTCTTTTATCGAAAATATAATTCAAACACTCGATTACCATATAGTCCACAAATTTACATAAATGAGACACTAATGATATTGGCCTACAAGAAGGAGGATCAGACGGGGAGATCCAAGTTTTAGAATGGGAACTACTACAACCATTTTCCATGAGAAAAGTAGATGGCCAAACCTCCAAATACGATTCAGAAAGTTAATATTCTCACAAAAGAAAATTACACACATGCCTGTTGAATCAAGATTTTCTACTACAAGTTCATGATACATTTTGTTCCCATTCACAACACTATACTCTGCCCTTCTCCTTATAAAACTGACAACACCACTCCTCTATCAACTAACCTGTCAAGCCAAACGACAATATAATCCTGCACAGGAATAAAACTCAAAATGTGCAGGTTTCCTGAACAGATATAACATTGGAAGAATCTGACAAATCAGAAATAAACTTCTTAAAGTGTTGACCATGTAAAATCAGGCTTCTTGCATTTCACTTCAATATTTCAATCCCATTACATATCTTCACAAGTAGACTGCGATGCAGAAACCCCCACAAATCAGAGCTTCATTTACAGCTTCCCACAAAACACCAGTTACACCAAGATACCTTTCTGCAGCTTTCACAATAATTTTAATTTCCTCAGTAGGATGAGATGTCTGAGCAGTACAATTCACCACATCGGTTATAAACATCACAAACGTCATTTTATCCAGCAGTGAAGTATCTTTGGTGAGAGAACTGTGATGCCGGCATATATCCACTGACGTCACAGTCTGTTCTCTGAGTGGGATCACTGTATCCAGTTTACCTGCTCTGCTTGCTGTACTTGTCCTTGAACAGGCCCTTCTGCTCACTGTGTTGTTCTGAACCAATTGAACTGGTCATTTCATGCCTTACTAAACCAATCCCTTCTGCCGACACAAGGAACACATCCCTCCATTCTCCTCACATTCACGTGGTATCTAATAGCCTCTTTCGCATCTGCCTCCACCACCACCCGATATTCACTCCAGACACCCACCACTATGGGGATGAAAAACAAAACTTGATACGCAAATCTCCTTTAACCATTCTGAGTTAGGTTTTTAATATCATTGTCTTTTCTAATTGTTTTTTTTCCAACAGCAACTATGCAGAGAAAAGATACAAAATGCACTAAGTTACAAAATACTTCAATAGTGCAAAAAGGACCAATGAGGATGTGTTCCCCCTTTCTCCTGAAGTGCATGCCCACTGGCATTGGACATTTCCTCCTTAGAGATAAAATCCCGGCTGTCCACTCTGTCTGTGCCTCTCACATTCCTGTAAACGTCTGTCGGACCTCCCTCAGCCTCTGCCACGCCGGAGAAAATTCCCCGAGATTGTCCGGTCTCACTTTATCCAGGCAGCATCCTGTTAAGCGTCTTCCACTCACCATCCAAAGCCACCGTATTATTCCTGTCTTCGAATGCAATTCTCCAGATGTGGTTAAACTAGAGATTTATACAACTGCAACATACCTGCCTGACAATGGAACCACTATCTGGGAGTTATGAACTCGGATTCCAAGGTTCCCCTGTAGATCAACACAGTCCAATCTCGCCCCATGAATACAACAGCAACGAGATAATGTCTTTATAAGACACGAGTCAGGCCACACTTGGAGTATTGTCAACAGTGTTGGGCCCCACATCTCAGACAGGATGTGTTGTCATTGGAGAGAGTCCAGAGGAGGTTCAGAAAGATGTTTTCGGGAATGAAGGGGTTAAAATATGAGCACCACTTGGCAGCTTTGACCCTGTGCTCACTGGAACTCAGAAAAATGCGGGGCATCTCATTGAAACCTACCGAATGTTGAAAGGACTGGATAAGGTGGATGTGGAGAAGGTATTTCATGTGGTGGGGCACAGCCACAAAGTTGAGGGGCCACATTTTCAAACAGAGGTAAGCAGCTTATTTTTTTTTATTAGCCACGGTGTATTGGATCTGTGGAATGCTCTGCCACAGACTGCGGTGGAGGCCGAGTGTGTGGGTATATTCAAGGCGGAAGTTGATCGTTTCCTGATCGGTCAGGACATCAAAGGATATGGCGGGAGGTCAGATATCTGGAATTGAGTGCGATCTGGGATCAGCCATGATGGAAAGATGGCTGACTCAATGGGCTGAATGGCCTAATTCTGTTCCTATGCCTTATGGACTTAGGAACAGAAGCCCCCTCAATCATGATGAATCTCCTCTGCACTCTTCCAGCACAAAACATCCTTTGTACAGAATGCTAAGCGGAACTGAATGTAACTTTTCAAGAACGTTGTCAAGTCAGGCAGCATCTGTTGAGAGGAATAGAGTCGATGGTTGGGACAGAACCCCTCCCTTACGGCACTAACACAGGCCCTTCGGCCCAACCTTTCCATGCTGTCCTCCTGTCCTTTTAAACTAATCCCTCTGCCTGTCTTTGACACAGAACACAGAAATCTACAGCACATTACAGGCTCTTCAGCCTACAATGTTGTACCGACCATGTAACCTACTCTAGAGACTGCCTAGGATTTCCTGATCGTATATCCCTCTATGTTTCTAAGCTCCATGAACCTATCTAAGAGCCTCTTAAAATATCCTATTGTATCCACCTCCACCATCGCTGCAGGCAGCCCATTCCATGCCCCCACCACTCTCTGTGTAAGAAACTAACCCCTGACATTCCCTCAGTACCAACTTCCGAGCAGCTTAAAACTACGTCCCCTCATGTTAGTCACTTCAAGCATGGGAAAATGCCTCTGGTTATCCACATGGTCAAAGCCTCTCATCATCTTATTACAATTACTTATGTACAGGTTAGGAGAAATATAGCTTCAACATCACCTCACAGCTCTTGAACTCAATCCCACGGTTGATGAAGGCCATCACACCAGACGCCTTCCTAACAACACTGCCAACTTCCACAGCAGCTTTGAAAGTCGTATGGACATGGACCCCAAGATCTCTCTGACCCTCCACACTGCCAAGAGTCTTACCATTAATATTTTATTCTGTGTTTAAATTTGACCTGCAGAAATGAACCTCTTCATCTGTGTTGAACTCCCTCTGCCACTTCCCAGTTCTGCATCCGAGGCGAGGAAATAGATTGCTGAGCCTCTGGCTAGGATCATTACGTCCTCATTGTCCACGGGAATGGTCCCGGAGGATTGGAGGGAGGCGAATGTTGTCCCCTTGTTCAAAAAGGGTAGTAGGGATAGTCTGGATAATTATAGACCATTGAGCCTTACATCTATGGTGGGAAAGCTGTTGGAAAAGATTCACAAAGATAGGATTTATTGGCATTTAGAGAATCATGGCCTGATCAGGGATAGTCAGCATGGCTTTCTGAAGGACAGATCGTGTCTAACAAGCCTGATGGAGTTCTTTTAGGAGGTGACCAGGCATATAGATGAGGGTAGTGCAGTGGATGTGATCTACATGGATTTTAGTAATGCATTTGATAAGGTTCCACACTGTAGGCTTATTCAGAAAGTCAGAAGGCATGGGATCCAGGGATGTTTGACCAGGTGGATTCAGAATTGGCTTGCCTGCAGAAAGCAGAGAGTTGTGGTGGAGGGAGTAGATTCGGATTGGAGGGTTGTGACTAGTGGTGTCCCACAAGGATCAGTTCTGGGACCCCTACTTTTCGTGATTTTTATTAATGACCTGAATGTGGGGGAAGAAGGATGGGTTGGCAAGTTTGCAGAAGACACAAAGGTTGGTGGTGTTGTGGATAGTGAAAAGGATTGTCAAAGATTGCAGAGAGACATTGATAGGATGCAGGAGAGTGCTGAGAAGTGGCAGATAGAGTTCAACCTGCAGAAGTGTGAGCTGGTACACTTTGGAAGGACAAACTCCAAGGTAGAGTACAAAGTAAATGGCAGGATACTTGGAAGTGTGGAGGAGCAGAGGGATCTGGGGCTACACGTCCACAGATCCCTGAAAGTTGCCTCACAGGTAGACAGAGTAGTTAAGAAAGCTTATGGGTTGTTAGCTTTTATAAGTCGAGGGATAGAGTTTAAGAGTCACGGTGTAATGTTGCAGCTCTATAAAACTCTGGTTGGGCCACACAAGGAGTACTCTGTCCAGTTCTGGCCACCTCACTATAGGAAGGATGTGGAAGCATTGGAAAGGGTACAGAGGAGATTCACTAGAATGCTGCCTGGTTTAGAGAGTATGGATTATGATCAGAGATTAAGGGAGCTAGGGCTTTACTCTCTGGAGAGAAGGAGGATGAGAGGAGAAATGATAGCGGTATAGTTGATATTAAGGGGAATAGATAGAGTGGACAGCCAGCGCCTCTTCCCCAGGGCACCACTGCTCAATACAAGAGGACATGGCTTTAAGGTAAGGGGAGGGAAGTTCAAGGGGGATATTAGAGGAAGATTTTATACTGGGAGAGTGGTTGGTGCATGGAGTGCACTGCCCGAGTCAGTGGTGGAGGCAGATACACTAGTGAAGTTAAAGAGTCTACTAGACAGATATATGGAGGAATTTAAGCTGAGGGAGGCAGAGTTTAAGGGTCGGCACAACATTGTGGGCCGAAGGGCCTGTACTGTGCTGTATTGTTCTATCTGTTTCTCGCTGGAATCTCTCTTTTAATTTAATTTTTCATTGAAGGCACGACACAGTACAGAAAACGTAATGCATTACATTTTCCTCCATTTTGCTTTGATATCTTACCCCTAAACAACACCACAATGTCATCAGTGGGGCCTTCTGGGAATTGTAGTCATTTGTCCTCGCTCGCTCCCTGTCGAAGCATGTTTCGTCAGCCACCACAGACGTCACCGAAACAGACCCACCGAGGCGCGAAGGGGAATCACACCCGTCCTTGTGGGCGCCGAGGCCGGCGACACCGACAGAAGCGACTTCGCTGATCTCCGCCATGGCGATGGAGCGGAAGAGGGGCTGATCATGGGCCGATTTCCTCCAGCCTATCGTAGCTCAGAATTAACAATGACCCCTGCTGTCATTGGCTGTAATGTCTGTCGCTCAAATGGGAACTCGGAGGGTGATTAGTTTATGTGAACGTCAGTCAGCCTTCCTGTCTTTATGAGTGTGGATTTGGATTTATAACGGGACAGGAAGCAAATTGGGAGAAATGTGAGTTTTTATGTGATGATACATCAGTCTCCGAGTTACATTATTAACAATAAAAGGGCAATGGCCGTGGTGAGGAAGTAGGTGATTTACTGGAGGTTATATGGAGATAATATTGGAAGGGATATCAAACTTGGAATTGTTTGGGACATGATTTAGAAAATGGCGGTTTTGTGGGGATCATAATATTCCAGTGTTGATTAATGAGGGCAAAATGATTGTTACTGAAACAGGGAAGGTTGTGTTACTGGCTGGGTCATTTGCTGAGATTCATAATCAGGATAATTTAAGTGAAGAAGTTAAACAATGTAGGGATATGTTTTTCAGTGAATACCCTGATGTGCTGGAAGTCAGCTGTAGTAATGATAGTATCACTGATGGAGAGATTTCTTTGTATGAATTTAAGACGTCTATTAATAATGCAGGTCAGGTGTTCCCAGGAAAGAGTGATATTTGAAATTGTAATTGTTTCTAATTCGCTTTTGTGAAAATATTAAATGTTTGAATTGTGCATCTACTTTCCTCATGGAAAATGGAAATAGTAGTGCCAATTCTAAAACCTGGCAGATCCCCATCTGATCCTTCCAGTTATGGGCCTATATCGTGAATGTCTCATGTATGTAAACTTATGGAATGTATGGTAATCAAGCGCTTGAGTAATATTTTGGAAAGAGTGGTGATAAAGTGTTTTATTAGAGTGGATTTTGGAAAGGTGAAATGACATTAGATTCAGTTTTAGATTTGGAAGATGATATTCGGAAAACACAATTAAATAAAGATGTTGTAATAGCAGTATTTCTTGATACTGAAAAGGGAAGTGATATGGAAGAAAGGACTTTTGATTAAATTAGGAGTGAGGGGGACATTGTATAATTTGTCTGAG
Organism: Hemitrygon akajei; assembly: GCF_048418815.1. Classification (NCBI taxonomy): domain Eukaryota; kingdom Metazoa; phylum Chordata; class Chondrichthyes; order Myliobatiformes; family Dasyatidae; genus Hemitrygon; species Hemitrygon akajei. Next base: position 934,941 of record NW_027332035.1, read on the forward strand.
TTTTTTATTTGGACGGACTGTGCAAGTACCGGTCGGCATGTTATGTTTGTGTTTCTATGAGGTAGAGAATGGGATCCCACAGGGCAGTATTTGTAGCCCTTCATTATTTAATATTATGCTTAATGATATTTTCTCTGAGATGGGAAAATGGGATACCCTGGGTAAATCACAATATACAGATGACGTAGCTTTATGGATTAGAGGTATTAATTGCAATTTACAATTAATAGGTCAAACAGTGGGCAGATTGATGAGGATTTTAAGCGTTTAGTCGTTAAAACACATTATGTGGTTTAAAAAAAGCAATAATAGACTTGCACTTGATTTTAAATTATGTCATTAATATCTTGTGGAAGTGTCAGAGGTAAGATTTCTCAGTATCTGGATGGATAATAAGCTGACGTGGAAGCACCGATCAGTAAAATAATTGATAAATGTAAAGGAGCTTTAAATCTCCTCAGACATCTATGTGGGTATTCTTGGGTGCAACATGAAAATCTTTGTTGACCAATTATATTTGTTTAATTTGATCTGTTCTTGATTATGTCTGTGTGGCTTATGGATCACCTTCATCTTCAAATTTAAAATGTTTGTATGTGATACAATTACAGACTTTAAGATTGTGTTCTGTTGCAGCAATGTTGTCTCCTGTTTTGGCTTTACTGATTGCAATGGGACAATTGCCCTCAAAGTAACAGAGGTTCAAGTTGATGTCAACATACTGGATTAATTTGCGGGGGCAAGGAAATGATCATCCTGTTAAAGGTGTGCTGGAGGACGGTTGGGGACATCACAAGAAGAGTGTTTTTTGTTCTGAGTGGCTGGGTTCTTATCACGCTGGGAATACGGGTGTATTTGATGATACAATATGTCCCACTGTAGCTTTCACTGTAACCAAACCTTATTTTTTCCAGTGACTTCAGTTGATTTTATGTAACACGATCGGATTCGGTTCTGCCTGAGAGTCTGTTGGTTCATCAGTATATTAATGAAAGTTATTATCATACAGTAACCATTTTTACAGATGAATCCAAAGATAAGTTAACTGGGGATGTTGGTGTGGCTGTTTTTGTGTGCCTGAATTGCAGGTAATGATAAAGAAATGACGTATAGCCATTTATCAGCATAGGAAGCAGAATTCTTTGCCAACAGTTTAGGCTTACAGTGGGTGGAGGAAATTGGTCCTTATAATTTGCTCAGAATACATGTCAGTTTTGATGAGTCTTAAACAGGTCATTCTGGCAGTAGGTCAGATTGACTGTTGGAAATTTGTCAAACGGTATTTCATAGATAAAGTTTGATTTATATGTCTGCACATTATGGGCCCTGCACATCACACTGTTGAGGGAAATGATGATGTTGACTGTTTAGCACCAAAAGCTATTAAATGTTAAGCTGTGGATATAGACCTTCCACTTAGCAAATTAGAAGCTAAAGGGTTGGTAGTGTTAAGAATTCGGGGCTTATGGCAAGAGGTAGGATAATGGACATAAGGACAGACACCTTTACAGAATACATAAACCTGTTGGGTTTATAGAAGAAGGGCTTAAAACAAGGGAAGGAATGATATTGACATGACATAGAAATGTCCACACTATGCTTAATTATGCCTTGTAACTAATTGGCAAAACTTCATTCTGTGTCGTGTACATTTTGTCATTATGAAACTGTCGAAACACATACTATTTCAATGTGAAGCATATAAGGCTGAAGAAAAATCAAATGCAGTCTTCAGTACAATCTTTGCGAGGGTAGATAGTTTTCAGATTAAAACTATTAAATTATGGGACTGACTTTAAATCAATTCACAGTTTGAGCTGGAAAAGGCATGTAATAATTGTGTTAAACCTAAGGAAATGACATATAGGGTAGCAAAGGTGAGTGGGATGTTGGATTATTAAGATGCTCTTAAAATCCAACAAAAGGCAATGAAAAAAGCCGTAAGAATGGTCAAGACGAAATATGAGGTCAAACTGGCCAATAATATAAATCAGGATACTAAAAGTTTAGTTTTCAGTTACATGAAGAGTGAAAGGGAGATGAGAGTTGATACTGGACCACTGGAAAATGATGCTGGTGAAGTAGTAATGGGGGACAAAGAAATGGCAGATGAACTTAATGAACAATCTCCACTGTCTTTTCTGGTCAGCACCGCCCCCACTTGTCCCATTTAACCTGTCTCATTACGGGTGGATTTTAGGACCCGGGGGAGCTCAGGACCCGCCGCCCGCAACTGCTGCTGAATCCCCGGTGTTTCTGTTCGGTTGACGGACGCGGTGAACGAGTTAAAATTAATCGATCGACAATTCTTATGTCGTGTTTATTTCACTCCATAGAACCATAGAACTCTACAGCACAGAAAACAGGCCATTTGGCGCTTCTAGTCTGTGCGGAAACTTTATTCCGCTCGTCCCATTGACCTGCACCCAGTCCATAACCCTCCAGACCTCTCCCATCCAGTTATCAATCCAATTTATTCTTAAAACTTAAGAGTGAGCCTGCATTTACCATGTCAGATGGCAGCTCGTTCCACACTCCCACCACTGTCTGAGTGAAGAAGATCCTCCTAATGTTCCCCCTAATCCTTTCCCCTCTCACCCTAAAACCATGTCCTCTCATATTTATCTTTCCTAATCTAAATGGAAAGAACTTACTCGCATTTACTATCTATACCCCACATAATTTTGTAAACCTCTATCAAATCTCCCCTCATTCTTCTACGCTTCAAGGAATAAAGTCCTAACCTGTTCAATCTTTCCCTGTAACTCAACTCCTGAAGACCTGGCAACATCCTAGTAAATCTCTGAACTCTTTCAATCTCTCCAGCCTCTCCATGGATACCTCATGTCTGAACTTTCTGAACTAACCTCCCATGTGGGACCTTGTCAAAGGCTTTACTAAAGTTCACGTTGACAACATCCACAGCCTTTCCTTCACCTACTTAGTTGATAACTTCCTCGAGAAACTCTTCGAGATTCATTAAACACGATCTACCATGCACAAAGCCATACTGACTGTCCTTAATCAGCCCTTGGCTGTCCAAATACTTGTAAATCCGATCTCTCAAAACATCCTACAATAATTTACATACTACTGATGTCAGGCTCACTGGCCTGTAGTTACCTGGTTTACTATTGGAGCCTTTTTTAAACAATGGAATAACAAGAGCTACCCTCCAATCCTCCGGCACTGCACCCGTGGCTGAGGACATTTTAAATATTTCTGCCAGGGCCCCTGCAATTTCTACTCTAGTCTCTCTCAAGGTCCGAGGAAATATCAAGTTAGGCCCGGGGGATTTATCTACCTTTATGCGCTGTCAGGCAGCAAGCACCTCCTCCTCTTTAATCTACAAATTTTCCATGACACTACTGCTTGTTTCCCTTTCTTCTATATACACTATGCCAGTTTCCTGAGTAAATACTGATGCAAAAAAACTGTTTAAGATCTCCCCCATCTCGTGAGGCTCCACACATAGACGACCACTCTGATCTTCTTGGAGACCAATTTTGTCCCTTACTATCCTTTTACTCTTAATATACTTGTAGAAACCCTTCAGGTTTTCCTTCACATTATCTGCCAAAGCCACCTCATGTCTTCTTTTTTTCCTTCCTGATTTCCTTCTTTAGTATTTTCTTACGTTTTCTATACTCTTTAAGTAACTCATTTGCTCTTTGTTGCCTCTACCTGCTATACACTTCTCTCTTTTTCTTAACCAGATCGCCAATATCCCTTGAAAACCAAGGTTCCCTATGTCTGTTAACTTTGTCTTTAATCCTAGCAGGAAAATGCAAACTCTGCACCCTCAAAATTTCACATTTGGAGGCCTTCCACTTACTGAACACATCCTTGTCAGGAAAAAAAAAACTTATCCCAATCCACTCTTCCTAGATCTTTTTTCATTTCCACAAAATTAGCCCTTCTGCTATTTAGAACCTCAATTCGAGGACCAGACCCATCCTTATCCGTAATTAACTTGAAACTGATGACATTATGGTCACTGGACCCAAAATGTTCGCCTACACATACTTCTGTCACCTGACTGTCTGGTTTCTTAATAGGAGATCAAGTATTGCATCCTCTCTCGTAGGTACCTCTATATATTGATTTAGAAAACTTTCCTGAAAACATTTCACAAACTCCAAGCCATCTAGTCCTATTACAGTTAGGGAGTCCCAGTCAATATGTGGAAAGTTAAAATCTCCTACTATTTCAACTTCCTGTTTCTTACATTGGTCTACTATCTCTCTACAGATTTGCTCCTCCAATTCTCTCTGACTATTGGGCGGTCTATAATACACCCCTATTAGTGTGGTCACACCTTTCCCGTTCCTCAGCTCCACTCATATGGCCTCTGTAGACAAACCTTCCGGTCTGTCCTGTCTACGCACAGCTATGATATTTTCCCTGACTAGTAATGCCACTCCTCCCCCTTTCATCCCTCCCCCTCTATCACGTCTGAAACAGCGAATATTTCTATCATGTATCAACCTCAGGTGAGAGGTTATCTTTTTGTATTAATGTATTCATATCTGGAAACTTAGATAATTATTTTTGTAAAACATGTCTGACCTGAAGATATTGCAGTACGTGTGTATGAGAGAAAGATTATTTGCTAATTAACTCTTCAAAAGTCATAAATCGACCATCACAAAATAAATGATAATAAAAATAAATAAATCTGCAAAAAAAACAGATCCCCTTAATCACTAAAGATTAAACAAGTTTGGGAGAGAGAACTTAATATGACCTTTGTTAATGAAGATGGTCAATTCCTCTTTGATATGTGCCAATCAGTGTTTAATTCAATTTAAAATTGTTCACTGTTACTATTTAACAAAGGAGAGACTATCCAACATATTTTCTAACATAGACAATTATTGCGATAGGTGTAAAACTGAAGTAGCCACTTTTTCACATATGCTCTGGTCATGTTCTTCATCAAAATCTTTTTGGAAATCTTTATTTTCTACAATTTCTAAAGCTCTGAAAATTAATTTACAACCTAATGTACAAACCTTTGATTTCTGTCTATACATGCAGTCCTCGTATGACCTTTATCCTCCTCCACCTCACTATCTGCTCTAACACTCTGGTTCCCCTCCCTCTGCAAATCTTTTTAACACCCCCTCCCACCCCCCGAGCAGCACTAGCAAATCTACCCGCAAGGATGTTAGTCCCCCTCCAGTTCAGGGGCAAACCGTCCCGTCGGAACAGGCTCCACCTTCCCGGGAACAAAGCCCAATTGTCCAGAAACATGAAGCCCTCCCTCCTGCACCATCTCCTTAGCCGCGTATTTAGCTGCACTCTCCGCACATTTATATTTACAGGGACTTTACTCCTGACGCCGGTCCCGGGACCCGACCCGTTTACAGACCCGGTGCGGAACCGGAGCAGATTCTCAGCCACTGGTTTTCATCCCCAGTCCGGAAGAAAGGATAAAGTATCCCCGTGAATTTATTCCCAGTGAAGGTGTGGAGATGGGACTTGGTCTCCGCGTTGTAAAATGAAACTGTCCCGGACTCGTAACTGAGATAAACTCCCACCCTCCCGGGGATGGGACCGGCAGGGAGACGGGACTCGGGGGAGGGGAGATCACGGTCCACGTCACAATCCCGATGTAATACGTCACCAACCCGCCTGATGATCCAGAATCCGGTCTCCGGACTCAGACTGACCCGTCCCTTCCTCTCCACAGACTCTGCGGCGACTCCCAGCCACCAGAACCGATTCCCCGTCACCTCCACCTCCCAGTAATGTCTCCCCGATGTGAATCCCTCCGATCCCAGCACACAAGCCCAGGATGTGAATCTCTTCCCGGTGTCAAGGAGTTTCCTCCGGGTCCCGGTATATATCCGGATCAGGGTCCGTGTCCGGGTCCATCTCACACTCTTCCGATCCTCAGACACCTCGAGCTCCGGATTCGCCGTTTCCACATCCAGGATGACAGAGACTGGGGGGAGAAGCAGAGAATTAGAGAGTCCCCGGGGATCGGGGGGAGACTCGGGCAGCGCGGCCCCGGGGATCGGGGGGAGACTCGGACAGCGCGGCCCCGGGGATCGGGGGGAGACTCGGGCAGCGGGGCCCCGGGGATCGGGGGGAGACTCGGGCAGCGCGGCCCCGGGGATCGGGGGGAGACTCGGACAGCGCGGCCCCGGGGATCGGGGGGAGACTCGGACAGCGCGGCCCCGGGGATCGGGGGGAGACTCGGGCAGCGCGGCCCCGGGGATGGGGGGAGACTCGGGCAGCGCGGCCCCGGGGATCGGGAGGAGACTCGGACAGCGCGGCCCCGGAGATCGGGGGGAGACTCGGGCAAGCGCGGCCCCTGGGATCGGGAGGAGACTCGGACAGCGCGGCCCCGGGGATCGGGGGGGGGGGGGGAGACTCGGGCAGCGCGGCCCCGGGGATCGGGGGGGGGGGGGAGACTCGGGCAAGCGCGGCCCCGGGGATCGGGAGGAGACTCGGACAGCGCGGCCCCGGGGATCGGGGGGGGGGGGGAGACTCGGGCAGCGGGGCCCCGGGGATCGGGGGGAGACTCGGGCAGCGCGGTCCCGGGGATGGGGGGAGACTCGGGCAGCGCGGCCCCGATGATCGGGGGGAGACTCGGGCAGCGGGGCCCCGGGGATCGGGGGGAGACTCGGGCAGCGCGGCCCCGGGGATCGGGGGGGGGGGAGACTCGGACAGCGCGGCCCCGGGGATCGGGGGGGGGGGGGGAGACTCGGGCAGCGCGGTCCCGGGGATCGGGGGGAGACTCGGACAGCGCGGTCCCGGGGATCGGGGGGAGACTCGGGCAGCGCGGCCCCGGGGATCGGGGGGAGACTCGGACAGCGCGGCCCCGGGGATCGGGGGGAGACTCGGGCAGCGGGGGCCCCGGGGATCGGGGGGAGACTCGGACAGCGCGGCCCCGGGGATCGGGGGGAGACTCGGGCAGCGCGGCCCCGGGGATCGGGGGGAGACTCGGACGGCGCGGTCCCGGGGATCGGGGGGAGACTCGGGCAGCGCGGCCCCGGGGATCGGGGGGAGACTCGGACAGCGCGGCCCCGGGGATCGGGGGGAGACTCGGGCAGCGCGGCCCCGGGGATCGGGGGGGAGACTCGGGCAGCGCGGCCCCGGGGATCGGGGGGAGACTCGGGCAGCGCGGCCCCGGGGATCGGGGGGAGACTCGGGCGGCGCGGCCCTGGGGATCGGGGGGAGACTCGGGCAGCGCGGCCCCGGGGATCGGGGGGAGACTCGGGCGGCGCGGCCCCTGGGATCGGGGGGAGACTCGGGCGGCGCGGCCCCGGGGATCGGGGGGAGATTCGGGCAGCGCGGCCCCGGGGATCGGGGGGAGACTCGGGAGGCGCGGCCCCTGGGATCGGGGGGAGACTCGGGCAGCGCGGCCCCGGGGATCGGGGGGAGACTCGGGCAGCGCGGCCCCGGGGATCGGGGGGAGACTCGGGCAGCGCGGCCCCGGGGATCGGGGGGAGACTCGGGCAGCGCGGCCCCGGGGATCGGGGGGAGACTCGGACAGCGCGGCCCCGGGGATCGGGGGGAGACTCGGCTGCGAGGCCCCGGGGATCGGGGGGAGACTCGGGCAGCCCGGCCCCGGGGATCGGGGGGAGACTCGGCTGCGAGGCCCCGGGGATCGGGGGGAGACTCGGGCAGCGCGGCCCCGGGGATCGGGGGGAGACTCGGGCAGCGCGGCTCCGGGGATCGGGGGGAGACTCGGGCAGCGCGGCCCCGGGGATCGGGGGGAGACTCGGGCAGCGGGGCCCCGGGGATCGGGGGTTTTCCGCTGGACGGAGAGCAGAGAGACCCCTGGCCCTTGACTCCTCAGACAGGGGAAACATCCTCCCTCACTCCTGCCTGTTTACCCCTGAAAGAATTTTGTCTTTCCATGAGATCTCTCATTCTTCGAAACTGGGAACAGAGAACATAGAGCAGTACAGCACAGGAACAGGCCCTTCATACAATGTTCACTTTCATTTGTGAGTGTGAAGTGGGGCAGTGTGATGGTTTGAGACAGTAAAGGAGCTGATAATGGGAACCAGTACGGGAGAGATGAATGGCAGATTGAACCAGGAGGGGGAGGGGTGGAAAGCCCGTGGGTGAACTGTGTGTGTAGAGGTAATGAGAAGCTGGAGGGGGCAAAGATGGGAGATGAGGATGACTTTGTCCCCTTTCCCACAACCCCATCCCCCGCAGCCCCTCCCTCATTTGGACAGGGGATGAATTTGCAGGAACCCTTAAGCAACACAGGTCTTGATGAAGTGTTTCAGTCTGAACCGTGGACTGTTTACTCTTTTCCATAGAAACTTCCCGGCCTGCTGTTCCCCCAACAATTTGTGTGTGTTACTTTAATTTTCAAATAGGTTACAGAAAGAAAAAAAAACCGTTCCCCCTCCCCCCAACATCCCGATAGAAAAAAGAAGAAAAAATAAAGAAAGAAAGAAAGAATGCCTGGATATCGGAAGATCCCCACATGCTCCATGGAGTTCATAATAGCTTTAATATGTATATTTATTTCTTTCCCCAGATAACCAGTAATTTTATCTTCAGAGCACCTATATATTTAATCCTATTTTTTGTAAATAAGGGCGCCAAATTTTCAGAAATATTTCATATTTATCTCTTAATTTATAAGTATTTTTTTCAAGTGGAATGCAGCTAAAAATTTCATTCTTAAATATGAATCCGATTTCCAAGTAACTGCAATAGCCTTTTTGGCTACTGCAAATGCAATTTTTATGAATTCTTTCTGATGTTTATTCAATTTGGATTTGGATTTTATCCCTTCAATATCGCCTAGTAAAAACAATATTGCATTGTGTGGAAGTTGTATTCCAATAATTTGTTCCAGTAAAACTCTTAAATTTGTCCAAAAAGGTTGAATTTTAGAACAAGACCAAGCAGAGTGTAAAAAATTACCAATTTCTTGATTACATCGAAAACATTGATCAGATAAATTTGAGTTTAATCTATTTATTTTTTGTGGTGTAATATATATTTGATGTAAAAAGTTATATTGTCGAACATTTATTGCATTTGTCATACTGGCAAGACATAATCTTGACCAACTTGTTTCATCAATTTTAATATTCAAATCAGTTTCCCATTTTTGTCTTAACTTATGAATTCCTTTTTTAATTGCCAGTTTTTGAATCAAATTATACATACCAGAAATATGTTTTTAAATTTTTCCTTTATGAAATAAAGTTACTATTTCATTAGGTTTCAACAATAACATTGTTTGACCCAGTTTACCTCTTAAATAAGTCCTTAATTGGAAATAACAGAAAAGAGTGTTATTTGATATTTTATATTTATTCTTTAATTGGTCAAATGACATTAATATACCTCCTTCAAAACAGTCTCCTATATATCTAATCCCTTTGTGAAACCAGTTATATGAAAGTTGATTATCCATTGTAAAAGGGATAAGTTTATTTTGAATTCAAGGTCTCTTTGCTAATAAAGATTTCTTTATCTCATCATCAACATTTATCTTATTCCATAAATCAATTAAATGTTTTAGTATAGGAGTTTCTTTCTTTTCCCGTATCCATTTAGATTCCCATTTATATATAAAATCTTCTGGTATATTTTTCCTATTTTGTCTAATTCTATTCTAATCCATGCTGGTTTATCTTCATCAAGAAAAGATGCAATAAATCTAAGTTGATTTGCTTTGTAATAATTCTTAAAATTTGGTCATTGTAATCCTCCTAGGTCAAATTTCCATGTCAATTTTTCCAATGATATTCTTGACATCTTACCTTTCCAAAGGAATTTCCTCACACATTTATATAACTCTTGAAAAAATTTCTGTGATAATTGTATTGGTAATGTTTGGAATAAATATTGTAATCTAGGGAATATATTCATTTTTACAGCATTGGCTCTACCTACTAATGTTATTGGTAACATCATCCATTTATCAAGATCCTCTTGAATTTTTTTCAATAATGGCAAATAATTTAATTTATATAAATTCTTTATATCATTATCAACTCTTATACCTAAATACTTTATACCATTTATTGGCCATCTAAATAGAGTTATTAATCGACATTGACTATAATCTCCTTTCGTAAGTGGTAGAATTCCACTTTTATCCCAATTTATTTTGTACCCTGATATTTTCCCATATTCTTCAAATCCAGAAGATAATTTACGCAACGAATGTAATTGGTTAGTTAGATAAATCAGAACATCATCAGCAAATAAGCTAATCTTATATTCCTCCAGATTAACTCTGAAACCCGCAATATCTGAGTCAGTTCTAATTAATTCAGCTAATGGTTCTATCGCCAACACAAGTAAAGCAGGTGATAATGGACAACCTTGACTAGTTGACCTTGTTAACTGAAATTATGTTGAAATTTGGCCATTTGTCACCACTTTAGCTTTGGGGTTAGTATTTAAGGTTTTAATCCATTTTATAAAAGATACTCCTAATCCATATTTTTCCAATACCTTAGATAAAAAATCCCATTCCAATCTATCAAATGCTTTTTCTGCATCCAAAGAAACTGCTACACTCATTTCTTCCCTCTTTTGTGCCAAATGAATTATGCTAAGTAACCGAGTTACATTATCTGCCGATTGTCTATTTTTAATAAATCTTGTTTGGTCCATGTGTATTAATTTTGGTAAGTATTTAGATAATCTGTTAGATAAAATCTTTGCTATTATTTTATAATCCATGTTCAACAAAGAAATAGGTCTATATGATGTTGGTTTTAAAAGATCTCTGTCTTTTTTTGGCACTACTATTAAAATAGCTGTCGAAAAAGATTCTGGAAGTTTATGCGATCTTTCCGCTTGGTGTATTAGCTCCATAAAAGGAATTAATAAATCTTTAAACTTTTTGTAAAATTCAGGCGGAAAACCATCTTCTCCTGGAGATTTATTACTCTGAAGTGATCCTAGAGCTTCTTCGACCTCTTTTAATGTAAAAGGCGCATCTAATCCCTTCTGTTCTTCCAAATTCAATTTTGGGAGAGTTATTTGTGTTAAAAACCTTTCTATCTCAACAATATCATTTTGTGATTCTGATTGATACAATTCAGAATAAAAAATTTTAAAAGTTTATAAAGGTTTATAAATAATTTTAATTACACTTGTTCTAATTGCATTTATTGTTTCGGAAGCCTGGTCTGTTTTTAACTGCCAAGCAAGAATCTTGTGTGATCTTTCACCTAGTTCATAATATCTCTGTTTAGTTCTCATAATTGCTTTTTTCTGTTTGGTATGTCTGAAGTGTATTATATTGTAGTTTCTTATTAACAAGTTGTCTTTGTTTTTCTTCTGTCATATATCTTTGAGATTCTTTTTCTAATTTTGTTATCTCTTTTTCCAATTGATCTATTTCTACCATATATTCCTTCTTAATTTTAGAAGTATAACTGGCCTCTCAAATATGCCTTCATCGCTTCCCATAATATAAAATTATCATCAACTGAATGTGAGTTTGTATCTAAAAAAACTTGAATCTGTTTTTTCATAAAATCACAAAAATCTTGACGTTTTAATAATATTGAATTAAATCTCTATCTGTAAATCGATTCCTCCTTATCCATCATTATCATTGTCATTATCAAGAGGGAATGATCTGACAATATTCTTGCTTTATATTCCATATTTTTCACTCTGTCTTGAATATTCGCTGATAGTAAGAAAAAATCTATCCTTGAATAAGTTTTATGTCTATTTGAATAAAATGAATAATCTCTTTCTCTTGGGTTAATTCTTCTCCATTTATCAATCAAATTTAAATCTTTCATCAATGATAAGGTTAATTTTGCTACTTTTGGTTTTGTAACAACCTTTGTTGACCTAACTAAAACTGGGTCCAGACAAAAGTTAAATTCTCCACCTATTAATATTTTATCGTGTGCGTCAGCCAAATTCAAAAAAGCCTCCTGTATAAATTTTACATCATTTTCATTTGGTGCATAAATATTCATAAGAGTCCACAGTTCTGAAAAGATCTTCCCGCAGAATCAATTAATACATTTTGTATTTTAATTGGTAAAGTTTTGTTGACCAAAATTGCAACTCCCCTCGCTTTTGAATTAAATGAAGCTGCTATAACATTTCCGACCCAATCTCTCTTTAATTTCTGATGTTCTATCTCTGTTAAATGTGTTTCTTGTATAAAAGCTATATCTATTTTCATTTTCTTAATGTATGTTAAAATTCTTTTTCTTTTCACCAGTCCATTAAGCCCATTAACATTAAAACTTTAAAAAATCAGTAAATTAGTCATTATTTTTAACGTGGTTACTCCAGTCTATAATAATACATAATATTTCAACTCTCATAGTACCTTGGGGAATTATTTTAATATTCTCCATGTTGCTATGTGTCTCCCCTCCGATCATCCAGGGAAAGAAAGAAAGATAAAAGAAAAATAAAACCCCTGCTAATTTTGTGAATAAAAAAAACACAACATTACCCCCCTCCGTTGTGCCGGTCATGGCAAACGCCATGATTACACACGTGAATCCCATAGCGATGGATCCAAAGTTCCCCCAGCTCCCCCGTAACATGAAAAAGTATATATAAGAAAAAATAATATCACTACTCTCGATTAATATTTCTCAAATTTTTACCTGTATCATATAATTAAAAGTATATTTAAATATTCTTCTGTCCTTAATGTCCATCAACTCACTTCAGTGTCCCTGTCTTCATCTTTAATCTGTTTCATTTTTAAATCTTCACTGTGACTAGCGTATATTTGGGAGTTCTTGTGCAAACTCCTCTGCATCCCGATGATCAGTAAAAAATCTTCTGTTTCCGTCATCCAAAAAAATTATCAGTGTTGCTGGGTGGCGCAATATAAATTTCTAACCCTTTTCCCATAAAACATTTTTCGCTGGCTTAAATTTCTTCTTTCTCTTCAAAAGGTCATAACTTATATCAGGATAGAAAAGAACTGCTTTCCCTTCTATCATCAATGGCTCATTTTTCTTTCTGGCATATTGGGCAGCTGCCTTCAGGATCTTTTCTTTATCTTGATATCTTAAGCATTTTATCAAGATTGGTCGTGGGTTTTGATCTTAAAGCTCTGTGGACCCTTTCGATTTTAATCAACTGGGTTCCCTCTTCCATTTCCAAATTTTCCGGGATCCATTTTTCAAAAAATTTATTGGATCCTCTCCCTCTATTCCTTCTTTAAGACCAACAATTTTAATTTTATTTCGTCCACTAAAATTTTCAAGCACGTCTGTTTTTTCCAACTGTCGTTTTCTTTCTGATGTCCAGGCAAGAGTATTATCTTCCATTTTCTTCACTCTCTCAATAGTGTCTCCCGTTATTTCTTCCAGGTTTTTTACTTTCTTGTCCATTTTCTCCTGTTTTTTCACCACTTTATCAAACATAGTCTTTGTATTTTTAATATCTTCTTGTATTATTTTTAATTTTTTAATTCATGCATTATTTGCACCAAAGAAGGAACTCTTATGTGTCCAGAATATCTTCCACCTCCAATCTCTTCCTGTTGTTCTTCTTTTACCTCCTCATCTTCATCTGTATGTTCCAGAGAATCCGAATCAACCGCGGGTTAATTGTCACTTCCGCTTCCAGTGGTAGCTGGGATTTGTAGTTCAAAGTGCTCATGTTTGCGCATGCCCTTTCCTGCGCGCACGCGTAGTTCCTGCTGTTCCTTCTTGGAGACTATTGATGCTGCGGGCGATTTCTGTTTTGTATCGCCGGATTGAGATGCACTTGAGTCCGAGGCTTCTTCATGGTGGCCGGCTCAACTTGTACTATCTTCAAAGTAATAGTTTTCTTCTTTGTCTGTTTAGGAGGCATCTCTAAGGAAAATCCTGAGTAGCTTAGACGTAGTTTTTAGGAAATATTTACTAACTTTTCTTCACTTAAACATTAATTTATTAGTTTTTTTTTACAGGAGAGCTGGATATCCGCGTCTCGATCCCACGTCATCACGTGACGTCCCCCCCCCAAACAATTTGTGTGTGTTACTCTGCTTTAAATATACTCAATTATTTGGCCTCCACAGCTGCCTGTGGCAGATTCACTATCCTGTGGATAAAGGAATTCCTCCTCATCTCTGTCCTAAATGGACATCCCTATAGTTGGAGGCTGTGCTCTTGTTTGATTTTTAAAGCGAAGTTAATAAGTAAACTTCTTGATTAGTCAGGGTCTCAAAAGTTATGGGGAGGAAGCAGGAGAATAGGGTTGAGAGGGATAATAAATCAGCCATTCTTCTAAACTCCGGTGAGTACAGGCCCAGAACCATCAAACACTCCTCATATATTAACTCTTTCATTCCCGGAATTATTCTTGTGAATCTTAAGGACCCCCTCCAATGCCAATACATGTTTTCCGATAGAAGGGACCCAAAACTGCTCACAATACTCCAAGTGTGGTCTGAGCAATGCCTTATTAAAACCTCAGAATTACATCCTTGCTCTTGTACTCTAATCCTCTCGAAATGAAAGCAAACATTGAGTTTGCCAATCTTACCACTGACACAAACTGCAAGTTAACCTTCAGGGAATCCTGCACAAGGACACCCATGTCCCTTTGCACCTCCGATTTTTGAATTTCGCCCTGTTTACAGAATTGTCTCTGCCTTTATTCCTTTGACCAAAGTCGTACCTGCCTAAGTTTGTACCTGTCAAACTCTACCTGTGCTACAAGATCCTTATTACGTATACTGGTGCATTCAAATAAGACCATAAGACAAAGCAGCAGAAGCCGGCCATTCGGTCGTTTGAATCTGCTCCGCCATTTAATCATGAACTGATCCATTCTCCCATTTATTCCTACTCCCCCACCTTCTCACCATGACCTTTGATGCCCTGGCTACTCACATACCTAGCAATCTGTCTTAAATACACCCAATGACTTGGCTTGCACTGCCACAAGAAATTCACAGATTCACCACCCTCTGGCTAAAAAAAAATCTTCGCATCTCCCTTCTGAATGGGCGCCCTTCAATCTTTAAGTCATGCTCTCTTGTACTAGACTCCCCCACCATGGGAAACAACTTTGCCTTTTAACATTCGACATGTTTCTGTGAGGTTCCCCCTCATTCTTCTAAACTCCACGGAGTACAGTCCAAGAGCGGTCAAATGTTCCACATATGTTAACCCTCTCATTCCAGGAATCATTCCAGTGAATCTTCTCTGAACCCTCTCCAATGTCAGAACATCCTTTCTTAAATAACGAGCCCAAAACTGCACACAGTATTCCAAGTGAGGTCTTACCAGTTCCTTATAGAGCCTCAACATCACATCCCTGCTCCTATACTCTAGTCCTCTAGAAATGAATGCCAACATTGCATTCGCCTTCTTCACCACCAACTCAACCTGGAGGTTAACCTTAAGGGTATCCTGCACGAGCACTCCCAAGTCCCATTGCATCTCAGAACTTTGAATTCTCTCTCCATTTAAATAATAGGCTGCTCGTTTATTTCTTCTACCAACGTGCATGACCATACACTTTTCGACATTGTATTTCATTTGTCACTTTTTTGACCATTCTCCCAATCTATCCAAGTCTCTCTGCAGACTCTCTGTTTCCTCAGCACTACCGTCCCCTCCACCGATCTTTGTATCATCAGCAAACTTAGCCACAAAGCCATCTATTCCATAATCCAAATCGTTGATATACAATGTAAAAAGATGTGGCCCCAACACGGACCCCTGTGGAACACCACTGGTAACTGGCAGCCAACCAGAATGGAATCCCTGGCCAATCAGCCAACGCTCTATCCACATATGTAAATTTCCAGTAATTCCATGGGTTCTTATCTTGTTTAGCGGCCTCATGTCCGGCACCTTGTCAAAGGCCTTCCGAAAATCCAAATACACAACATCCACTGCATCTCCCTTGTCTAGCCTACTTGTAATTACCTCAAAAACTTTCAATGGGTTTGTCAGGCAGGATTTTCCTTTAAGGAAACCATGCTGAGTTTGGCCTATCTTGTCACATGCCTCCAGATACTCGGTAACCTCATCCTTGACAATTGACTCCAACAACTTCCCAAACACCGATGTCAAGCTAACGGGTCTATAATTTACTTTTTGCTTCCTTGCCCCCTTCTTAAATACCAGAGTGGCATTTACAATCTTCCACTCCTCCGGAACCATGCCAGGGTCTATTGACTTTTGAAAGATCATTGCTAATGCCTCCGCAATATCCACAGCTACTTCCTTCAAAACACAAGGGTGCATTCCATCTGGTCCTGGAGATTTATCTACCCTTAGACTATTCAGCTTCCTGAGTACTTTCTCTGTCGTAATTGTTACTGCGCACACTTCTCTTCCCTGACACCCTTGAGTGTCCGGTATACTGCTGATATCTTCCTCAGTGAGGACTGATGCAAATACTCGTTCAGTTCCTCAGCCATCTTCTTATCTCCCATTAAAATTTCTCCAGCATCATTTTCTATCGGTCCTATATCCACTCTCACCTGTTTTTTAACTCTTTATATACTTGAAAAAGCTTTTAGTATCTTCTTTGATGTTATTTGCTAGCTTCCTTTCATAGTTCATCTTTTCCCTCTTAATCGCCTTCTTAGTTTCCTTTTGTAAGCTTTTAAAAACTTCCCAATCCTCTGTTTTCCCACTAATTTTTGCTTCCTTGAATACCCTCTCCTTTGCTTTTACTTTGGCTTTGACTTCTCTTGTCAGCCACGGTCGCATCCTTTTTCCATTCGAAAATTTCTTCTTTTTTGGAATATATCTGTCTTGCACATTCCTCACTTCTCGCATAAACTCCAGCCACTGCTGCTCTGCTGTCCTCCCGCTAGTGTCCCTTTCCAGTCAAATTTGGCCAGTACCTCTCTCGTGCCACTGTAATTTCCTTTACTCCACTGCAATACCGACACATCGGATTTCGGCTTCTCTTTCTCAAACTTCACAGTGAACTCAATCATGTTACGATCACTGGCTCCTAACGGATCCTTCACCTCAATCTCTCTAATCACCTCTGGGTCATTACACAATATCCAATCCAGTACCTCTGATCCCCTAGTGGGCTCAACAACAAGCTGTTCTGAAAAGCCATCTCGTAGACATTCCACAGATTCTCTCTGTTGAGATCCACTGTCGACCTGATTTTCCCAATCCACTCGCATGTTAAAATCCCCCCACAATTATCATAACACTGCCCTTCTGGCAAACCTTTTCTATTTCCTGTTGGAATTTGTAGTCCACCTCACTGCAGCTGTTAGGAGGCCTGTAGATAACTGCCATCAGGGTCCTTTTATCCCTGCGATTTCTTAGCTCAACCCAGAAAGATTCTTCCGATCCTATGTCACCTCTTTCTAATGATTTAATCTCATTTCTTACCAATAAAGCCACGCCACCCCCTCTGCCTACCTGCCTATCCTTCCGATACACCGTGTATCCTTGGATGTTCAGCTCTCAGAGACATGCATCCTTTAGCCACGTCTCAGTGATGGCCACAAAATTATACCTGCCAATCTGTAGCTGCACGACAAGATCATCCACCTTATTCCTTATGCTGTGTGTATTTAAGAATAACACCTTAAGTCCAGTATTTGGTACTTTTTGTTTTGATTGCACTGCAACTCATCCCAGTGGCTGCAAATTTGCCCCATCACCTGCCTGTCCTTCCTGACATCTTTACTGCTCACTATCTTAGATTTATTTCTGTTTCCCCCCTCCTCTACTCTATCATTCCGGTTTACTATCCCCCTGCCAAATTAGTTTAAACCCTCCCTAACAGCTCTATTAAACATTCCCGCTATGGTTCAGGTGTAACCCGTCCTGTTTGAACAGGTAATACTTCCCCCTGAAGAGATACCAATGATCCAAGAATCTGAAGCCATGCCCCCTGCACCAGTCTCTCAGCCACGCATTCATCAGCCTGATCCTACTATTCTTGCCCTCGCTAGCACGTGGCACAGGCAGTAATCCTGAGATTACTACCCAGGAGGTCCTGCTTCTCAGCTTCATTCCTAACTCCCGGAAATCTCTCTTCAGGACGTCCTCCCTTTCCTCTCTATGTCATTGGTACCAGCAAGTACCAAGACAGCTGGCTGCTCGCCCTCTCCCTTCAGAATATTCTGGACCCAATCCGAGACATCCCGTACCCTGGCACCTGGGAGGCAGCACACCATGCGGGTATCTCTACCAGGCTCACAGAATCTCCTGTCTGTTCCCCTGACTATGGAATCCCCTATGACTACCGCATTCCTCTTCTCCCTCCTTCCCTCCTGCACAACAGCGCCAGGCTCAGTGCCAGAGACCCGGTCACCGTGGCCGTCCCCTGTCAGGTCATCCCCCTCTCTCTTTCAATCTTTTTATTAGTATTAAAAATATTATGAACAGAATACAATTAAAATATTAATAAGGGATTACAAACATACAAACTCCCATTACACATGAAGGAATACATAAGCAATGAATACAATATAAATAAGTTTTCCCAAAACATAAACCATATAGTATATATATGAACAAGGTAAATCTAGATATTTCATAATATATAATATAAAAAAAGAGAAAAAAAATCTATATATGAAAAGTTAACTAATCTACTAATCTAATATCTAAGAAAAAAAGCAAAGAAAGAAAAAAAAACTAAAAAAGAACTAAAAGAAAAGAGAAAAAAAAGGGCTGTTTATAGTATCTCACAAGCATACATAAACATCAATGTCGTCAACTCCGATCCTCTCAACATACATACGATTAAAGCTGAAAAAAACAATAAGCTTGGCATAGGGCCATATTACATCATATGAAAATATTGAATAAATGGTCTCCATATCTTTTCAAATTTAATAGAAGTATCAAATACAGCACTTCTAAATTTTCTAAATTTAGACATAACATAGTTTGAGAAAGCCAATGAAATACCGTGGGAGGATTAATTTCCTTCCAATTCAACAATATAGATCTTCTAGCCATCAAAGTGAGAAAAGCAATCATTCGACAGGCGGAAGGAGTGAGTCCATCATCGGTAAACCAAAAATTGCGGTAATAGGATGGGGTTGTAAATCGATATTCAGTACCGCCGAGATAATATCAAAAATATCTTTCCAATATTTTTTCAAAAGTGGACATGACCAAAACATATGAGTTACCAAGACGCGATTTCTAATTGACATCTGTCACAAATAGGGTTTATATAAGAATAAAAATGAGCTAATTTATCCTTGGACATATGGGCCCTATGTACGACCTTAAATTGTATTAATGAATGTTTGGCACATATAGATGATGTATTAACTAATTGAAGAATTCTATCCCAATTCTCAATAGGAATAATAAGATTAAGCTCTCTTTCCCAATCATTTTTGGTCTTATCAAAGGGCGCTGAACGTATCTTCATAATTATATTATAAAGTTTTGATTAAAGCCCTTTTTGAAAAGGGTTTAATTCAAACAAACTCTCCAAAATATCTGAAGACACAAAATTTGGGAACGTAGGAAGTACCGTACTTAAAAACTGCCTAACCTGTAAGTATCTGAAAAAATGAAATCTAGGCAAATTATATTTATTGGATAATTGCTCAAAAGACATAAAACAGTTGTCCAAAAATAAGTCAGAAAATCTTAATAATCCCTTAGTTTTCCAAGCCAAAAAAGCTTGATCTATAATTGAGGGGTGGAAAAAACAATTAGATACAATAGGACTATTTAACACGAATTGAGTCAACCCGAAAAATTTCCAAAATTGAAACCATATACATAAGGTATATTTAACTATCGGGTTGTCAATTCGATTCGGCAATTTAGAAAGAGCAAAAGGGAGAGATGTCCCTAAAATAGAACCCAGAGCATAGCCAGATACCGATTTAGTTTCCAACCTCACCCAATGAGGGCAAAAAGGACCATCCCATTCTTTCAACCAACATATCAAATATCTAATATTAACTGCCCAATAATAAAATCTGAAATTGGGTAATGCCAACCCACCATCCTTCTTTGTCTTCTGTAAGTATATTTTACCTAACCTGGGATTTTTATTCTGCCATATATATGAGGAAATTTTTGAATCAACATTAGTAAAAAAGGATTTTGGAATAAATTATTTAGGTAATAATTTAGGTAAAATAACCATCTTAATAGCATTAATCCTACCTATCAGAGATAAAGATAATGGTGACCACTTAGTAAATAAGCCTTTAATCTGATCAATTAAGGGTAGAAAATTAAACCTAAATAATTCTTTATGGTTTTTTGTAATTTTAATCCCGAAGTAAGTAAAAGAGTCATTAACTAATTTAAAAGGTAAAATACCATAGCTTGGGACCTGTCTATTCAAAGGAAACAATTCACTCTTATTAAGATTTAACTTATACCCAGAAACCTCACTAAATTGAGCAACAATGATAAGACTGCTGGAATAGATTTCTCAGGGTTAGAGATGAATAATAATAAATCATCTGCGTACAAAGATACCTTATGAATATCTGTTCCACGATTAATACCCAAAATATCCTGTGATTCTCTGATGGCAATTGCCAAAGGTTCTAAAGCGATGTTAAATAGTAATGGACTAAGAGGACAACCTTGTCTAGTGCCCCGAAATAAACGAAAAAATGGAGATCTTTGATTATTAGTAAACACCGAGGCTACTGGAGTTTGATAAATCAGTTTAATCCAAGAAATAAAGGTCGGACTGAAATTAAACTTCTCCAGCACATAAAATAAGTAAGGCCATTCAACACTATCAAATGCTTTCTCCGCATCTAATGAAATAACACATTCTGAAGTGTTATGTGAAGGAGTATAAACAATATTAAGTAATCTCCTAACATTGAAAAAAGAATAGCGATTTTTAATAAAACCGGTTTGATCTTCCGAAATAATTTGGCGTAATACCTTCTCCAGCCTGGAAGCCAGTAACTTGGAAAAAATCTTAGAATCCACATTCAATAGAGATATTGGTCTATAAGATGCACAATCAGTAGGGTCTTTATCTTTCTTCAGTATTAAGGAAATGGAAGCTCTATAAAAAGATTGTGGCAAATTCCCCAATCTAATTGCTTCTTCAAAAACCTTGCATAGCCAAGGAGAGAGAGTAGCAGAAAAACATTTAAAAAATTCTACTGTGTACCCATCTGGACCTGGTGCTTTCCCAGAATTCATTGAGGAAATAACCCCTTTAATTTTCGCATCCGTAAACGGAGTATCTAGTACTGAAAGATCATCAGATGATAGTTTTGGAAAATTCAATTTCCCGAGAAAATCACACATGGTATTATGATCCTGAGGGAATTCAGATTGATACAGGGAGGTATAAAAGTCTTGAAAAGACTTATTTATCTCATCATGGTTAACTGTCAAATCCCCATTCTGCTGACGAACCTTAGTGATTTGACGTTTAACTGAAACATTCTTCAGCTGACTAGCTAACAGTTTTCCCGATTTATCACTATGTATATAGAAATCAGATCTGGTTTTCATTAATTGATTTTCAATCGGAGATGTAAGTAATAAACTATGTTCCATTTGAAGTTCAACCCTTTGTTTGTAAAGCTCCCTGCTGGGAGTTGTCGAACATTTCTTGTCAATCTCTTTAATTTTATCAACCAATAAAAGAGTTTCCTTCTTAAGGCGTTTTCTCAGACCAGCAGAATAAGAGATAATCTGTCCACGTATATACGCTTTAAAGGTGTCCCAAAGTATTCCGCAAGAGATATCATCCGTGGAATTAGTTGAAAAGAAGAAATCGATCTGCTCCTTCATAAATTTAATAAAGTCCGGCTCTTGCAATAAGGTAGAGTCAAATCGCCATTGTCTAGCACTTAAAGCTGTATCCGTAAAATTAATAGAAAGTTTTAATGGAGCATGGTCGGAAATAGCTATAATATCATAATTACAACCAATTACCGATGGAATAAAAGAAGAGTCAATAAAAAAATAATCAATTCTCGAATAGGAGTGATAAACATGTGAGAAAAAAGAAAACTCTTTGTCATTAGGATGACGAAATCTCCAAATATCAAAAACTCCATTATCAGTCAACAAGTGGCCGACTTATTGGGTAAAGTCTGGATAGATATAGATTTGTCCATCAAAGGATTTAGACAACAATTAAAGTCACCACCCATTATTAACTTATATTCATTTAAATTAGGTAAATAAGTAAATAAGGACTTAAAAAAGTCAGGACAATCCACATTTGGAGCATAAACATTAACCATAGCAACCTTTTTATTACCGAGTAAACCCGTAATTAACAAAAATCTACCATTCGGATCCGAAAGGATATCATGTTGAACAAATGCAAAAGAGGAGTCAATAAAAATTGAAACTCCCTTAACTTTGGCATTCGAATTCGAATGATACTGTTGACCCCGCCAAGACCTAAAAAAACGATATTTGTCCTCCTTCCTCACATGAGTTTCTTGTACAAAAATGATATGAGCATTAAGTCTTTGGAATACTTTGAAAATCTTCTTTCGTTTAATCGGATGGTTTAAACCATTAGTATTCCAAGACACAAAGTTAATGGTTTGAGCCATGTTTCTAAAGTCATCCCTTTGGTATAGAAAGGGTTAACCATGTTATAAACTCATGCACCCGGAAGAGGAACAAAAATAAAGAGCGGACCCGGAAGTGACGACATCGTAGACATATTTGTAGTTCAAGAACAGACCAAGTAAAAAAACTAAAACAAATTGGTAAGAGAAAAATTAAAAAGGAAAACAGACCAACCCCCACCCCCTCACGAAAAAGAAAAAAAGCCAAAATATGGCTAGAAAAAGGAAAAAATGAGACTAACTCTACCCCCATATCAGCGGCAGACCACTCTGAGTTTAAAGGATATATAAAAAAAAACACCCCAACTTTAAGAATTATGATCGCAATACTAAAAACTACGCTTCTTAATATGCTTAGTTGTAAAAAAAAGAATATAATCACTAAAAGTTTATAAATCGGGTTATAACCCAAACAAATCAAGAAGTATTTAAACTATGATAAGCGATGCATTATAGGAAGAAGACGAAAAGAGAAACAATAACGCCATCTTAAACAAAACCAAGAATATTTTGCAAAAAACCACTATCTTAATAATAAAAAAAAATTCCCTTCGAAAGGTTAGAAATATACCTTCAAGGGGTCAAAAATAATAGTCAAAAATATAGTATAGTAGTTAAAGTGTATAAGACAAAGCGATTAATATAACGAAAGCACACTTTAACTTAAATATGAAGTATAGGATAAACCTACACCAATAACCAGAGACTAACCCTGGTTTAAGGAAACAAAAACCATCTTTCACGATCAGAATCACTCATTTATTGGAGAGTAGTGACTATATCAGTAGGGAAGTTCTCCTCCAAATACTTTTTCGCCTCGAAAGTGGAAAGAAATACTCTGCGCGGAGCGTTCGGGGGGGAGATCCTGAGCTTCGCCGGGTATAAGAGCGCAGGTTTTAGATTTTTCTCATAACATTCAGACATCAGAGGTTTAAAGAGAAGCCTTTTCTTCATAATTTCTGGACTAAAATCTTCCACCAAGCGAAAATAGTAATCATGAAATTTAATCATCCCAGCCCTTCCAGCTTCACGAATGAGTTGTTCTTTGTCGTGAACATAGTGAAATCTGACGATTACCACCGGGGGTTTATCTGACACACTCGGTGAACGACTCCAAATTCTATGTGCTCGGTCAAGTACCGGGGGGTTCTCTAGAAAAACCGACGGAAACGCATCTTTTAAAAATTGAGCAAAGTATTTCGAAGGATCGCCTTTTTCTATGCCGTCTGGGAGACCAAGTATGCGTAGGTTCTGTCTTCTGGACCGATTCTCCAAATCGACACTCTTGGCTTTAAGTGTCTCCACCAGTTTAATGGTCGAAATTAAATCCTGTTGCAATTTTTCAATTGTCAAATCTCGTTTCCGAGCTTCTTCTTGCAAAGACGCGATAAGCACTTGCTGCTGGTTAATTACTGAATCCGTCTTAACCATATAATCTTGAAAAGCCTTTATATCTTGTTGAAAAGCCTGATGTTGTTCATCAAATTTTCTATCCAAAACCTCCATAAGCAGTTCATAAGTTAACTCAGTGTGTTGCGGTTGAGCTTGCTTCTTTCCATTGCCGTTCGGGTTATGCCCCGGTTCTTGTCCTTTGGATCTAAGAGCCATTTCTGTTTGCATATCTTCAAAAATTCACAATAAAATCTTAACGATAAGTCCGAGAAAGTAGCAAAAATCTTTTGGTGTAGGTAACAATAAGTTGAATAAGGGTGATCAAAGGTTAGAAAAAGTAAAGGTTATGGAGCGGATCTGAAACAGTACTCACTCCATGAGCGTCTCCCGCTGACCTCCCAGGTCATCCCCCTCAACAGCATCCGAAACGATATACTTGTTGCTGAGGGGGGCAGCCACAGGGGTGCTCTCCACTATCCGGGAATTTCCCTTCCCTCTCCTGACAGTCACCCAGTTTTCTGACCCCTGTAGCCTAGGGATGACTACCTCCCTGTAGCTCCTGTCTATCACCTCTTCATTTTCTCTAATAAGCAGTAGGTCATCAAGCTGCAGCTCCAGATCCCTAACACGGTCTCCGAGGAGCTGCATCTCGGTTCACCTGGTGCAGATGTGGCTATCAGGGAGGCTGGGGGTCTCCCAGGATTCCCACATCTAACACCCTGAACAAAGCACTAACCCTGCAGACATGCTACCTAATTCTACAGGAATGAAACAAAGAAAGATAGGTCTACTCACCCACTTACTTCGCCAAACACACAAACTTTTTAAACCATCAGCTAATGTGCCCTGCTGTTCCCCCGTCCGTCCAGGCCGATTTGCCAAGGGGAGAAAAAGAGTCGGTGCCTCGCTCTCGCCTCTTCCCGTTACCGCCTAAGCCCGTTGAGCCAAAGCCCTACACTCTGCTGCCACCCACTCCGCTGCCCGCTGTATAGGGTGGTCATCTTTTTAAACTCTCGGCACTGTCCTGCGCAGTCTCGCCGTTCTTGTACGCGAAGTTTTTTACAGAACTGCCTTCCTTCAGAATTTAGCTCCCATGCCGCCCTTCTTGTCCCAATCTAAAAAACACCTTCAGTCCTGTATTCATCAGCCTATTCCACACTGTCCACATGAAATTCAGCAAGGCCTTTGATGTCGATGATAGACCACACTTGGAGCATTGTCTGCATTTCCGGTTCCCGAATATGGGGAGGATGTCATTACACTGGACAGGAGGCTTCAGGAGGATGTTACCAGGACTGGGGGGCTTGGGTTAAAAGCAGAGAGTGGATAAGCTTGGGCTATTCAGCTGTAGTGTAGGATGTTCAGGTATGACCCCTTATCGAGGTAAATAATTCATAAGGAGCTTAAATAACGTTTCTTTTTCCAAGAAATGGGAGTACAGAACCAGAGGCCTCAGATTGAAAGTGAGACGGGAAATTTTTCTGAGTGGTCTATCGGGTAACATTCTCATAGAGAGGGAGGTTGGTAAATGGAATTTGCCCTCAGACGCTGTAGAAACAGGTAAAAATAAAATATTTTAAAATAAATTTGGGCAGGTACACAGATGGGAAATGGTTAGAGGGATGGGGGGGGGGGAGCAAACACACACAAATGGGCCATGCTCAAGAAGACATCTTAGTCTTGCAGATTGATGAAGTGGGCCGTGAGTTCAACATCCATCAAACCCTCCCAGATCATCCTCCTGAGGAATCTCACCCCAGAGTCTGTCTGTGAAGTGTTGATGTGACGTCACATCAGAGGGCAGCTCAGTGCCACAGAACAGACAGACTGGGTAAGAACGGCAGATTTCAATCCTAAATGGGAATTTGTGCCTGTTTCTGTGGACATGTGTCACATTCTGATAGTATATCCGTGTGCGTGTGTGTGTGTGCGTGTGTGTGTGTGCGTGTGTGTGTGTGTGTGTGTGTGTGTGTGTGTGTGTGTGTGTGTGTGTGTGTGTGTGTGTGTGTGTGTGTGTGTGTGTGTGTGTGTGTTGATTGTGGTAAATATCCGTGTGGTGTGTATACACATTGAAGGACAGTGTGCACATTGAAGAATTTGTATGTTACAGTGTGTCGTCACATGTCTGGTGTATGTTGACAATGTGTCACACGTGATTGAGTTGTTTAAATGAATAAATGACTGTCTCTGAAGAGATTGGTTTCCAGGTTACTGAGGGAAATAACAACGTACATTGCTGAGGCTCTGACTACAATCTGCCAATCCTTCCTGTGTATGTGTGTGAGGGAGCTTTGCCAGGCCGGTTATGCTGTGTGTGCTTCTCCCGAGATGAAATCTTGACCCATGTCAATGCTTGTTGGTGTGTCCGAGCTCATTCTCACAATGCTTCAATGTAGTGGTCTGATCACCATAAGACATAGGAGCAGAGTTAGGCCATTTGCCTATCGAGTCTGCTCTGCCATTCAATCATGGCTGATCCTTATATTCCTTCCTCAGCCCCACTCCCTGGTCTTCTCCCCGTAACCTTTGATACTGTGTCCAATCTAGAACCTATCAAGCTCTGCCTTAAATACACACAACAAGTTCCACAAATTCACCAGCCGCTGGCACAAATTTCTCTGCATCTGTTTTAAATAGAACCCCCTCTATCTTGAGGCTGTGCCCTCTTGTCCTAAACTCCACCACCATGGGAAACATCCTTTCCACATCTACTCTGTCTAGGACTTTCAACATTCGAAAGGTTTCAATGAGATTCCCCCTCATCTTTCTAAATTCCAGCGAGTACAGACACAGAGCTATCAAACGTTCCTTGTATGATAACCCTTTCATTCCTGGAATCATCCTTATGAAATGAACGTTCTGCAATGCCAGCACATCTTTTCTTAGATGAGGAGCCCAAAACTGTTCACAATACTCAAGGTGAGGCTTCACCAGTGCCTTATAAAGCCTCAGAATCACATCCCTGCTCTTGAATTGAATGCTAACATTGGATTCTGAACCACAGATTAAAAGCCAGGAGCAACAGGCTCCGGGACAGCTTCTTCAGCCAGGCCATCAGACTGATTAACTCATGCTGACACAATTGTATTTCTATGTTATATTGACCAGCCTGTTGTACATATAATTACATATAATTCATCATAAATTACTATAAATTGCACATTGCACATTTAGACGGAGATGTAACATAAAGATTTTTAATCCTCATGTGTATGAAGGATGTAAGTAATAGTCAATTGAATTCAAATCAATTTCTTGTTTATTTTTTTCATCCCAATCATTCTTTCAGTTCCTCTCTGTAGATATTTAAAAGCTTCCCAATCCTCTGTCTTCCTACTAATTTTTGTTTAGTTGTATGCCCTCTCTGTTGCCTTTACATTAACTTGTCTTCCCTTGTCAGCCACGGTTTTACTATTTTGCCATTTGAGTATTTATTTATTTTTGGAATACATCTATCCTTCACCTTCCTCATTTGCCCAGAAACTGACACCATTTCTGCTCTGCTCTCATCCCTGCCAGCATCTCCTTCCAATTTGCTTTGGCCAACTCCTCTCTCAGACCACTGTAATTTCTTTTACTCCTCTGAAATACTACAATGTCAGACTTCACTGTCTCCTTATTAGATTCCATGTTGAACTCAGTGACGTGTGAGCACTGCTTCCTAAGGTTTCTTTTAACTACTCATCTCTGGTTCAATACATAACACCCAATCCAGTAGAGCTGTTCCCCGAGTAGGCTCAACGACAAACTGCTCTAGAAAGCCATCACATTGCATTCAACAAACTCACTCTCTTGAGATCCTTTACCAACCTGATTTTCCCAATTGCCCTGCATGTTGAAATCTCCCATGATTATCATAACATTGTCCTTTTCATCAGCCTTTTCTATTTCCAGTTCTAATCTGTGGGCCTCAACCCACTGACTGTTGGGAGACCTGTATATGACTGCTGTCAGTGTCATTTTTACTTTTGCAGTTCCTTACCTCAACCCACAAGGATTCAACATCTTCCAATCCTATGTCACATCTTGCTGCTGATTTACCAGCTGAGCCACACCACCCCATCAGCCTTCCTTCCTTCCTCCGATACATTGTGTAACCTTGAACATTCAGCTCCCAACTACAACCATCCTTCAGCCACGTTTCCGTGATGGCCACAACATCATACCTGACAATCGGTAATAGTGCAACAAGATCATCCACCTTATTTCTCATACTCCATGCATTGAGATATAACACTTTGTGTACTGTATCTGCTCCCCTTTTTAATTCTGCATCACTAATGCACTGATACTCACCCTGCTGGCTGCAATTGTGTCCTCGCATCTGTCCGCCCTATCTGACAGTCTGACTGCACGCTATCTTTGTATTTTTATCATCAGTCCTATCCAGAGTCCCTTCACTCCACTTCCAACCCCCCACCACACCAAATTAGTTTAAACCCTCCCCAACAGCTCTATCAAACCTCTCTGTAAGAATATTGTTCTCCCCTGGGTCCAGGTGCGACCCATCCCTTTTGAGCAGGTCATTCCTCCACCAGAGGCCATCCCAATGATCCAAGAACCTGAATCCCTGTCCCCAGCATCATCTTCTCAGCCATGTTTATCTGTCAAATTATCCTGTTTCTACCCTCACCAGCACGTGGCACAGGCAGCAATCCAGAAATTACAACCCTGGGGGTGCTGCTTCTGAGCTTTCTACCAAGCTCTCCAGATTCTATTTTCAGGACCTCTTTGCTTTTACTTCCAATGTCATTGTCCCAAAATGCACCAGGATATCTGGCTCTTTTCCCTCCCTCTCTAAAATGCTGCGGACACGATTTGAGGCATCCCTGACCCTGGCACCTAAGAGGCAACATACCATTCGGGTGTCCCGTTCACATCAATAGATTATCCTGCCTGTTCCCCTGATGATTCAGTCCCCGATCATGACCACTCCCCTCTTCTGCCTCTAACAACAGTGAGAGATGCTGATCCGGAAGGGGGAAGACCTGTGTCAGTCAGAGTCTGCACTCACAGGGCACATGAAGGACTTGTGTATTTTCCTGACAATCCCGCTCACCACATTGATACCTGCTTTTATTCCCTACAATATTATCATCAGTATTAAATTCCCAGTTCCTCTGGTAGATCCTAACTCATGTCCTGGTGTGTTAGTGCAGTGTGCCTGGGATCGGGACACAGTGGTTCATCTGCCAGTCCCGTGTATTGGTTGTGTTGTGACCCTGTGCTGGTGTGTCCAGGGGTCTGACATCTCCAGCTGACCATGTGACAGTGATGCCTCCCAGTCGGTGGGTTTGATGTGGAATAAACTTCAGTTCCCCTTCAGCCCAGTATTACAGACAATCTTTGCATCAAATTGGAACTAAATTGAGCTTCATAAACAAGGAGAAATGAAACATTATATAAGTTTTACCTCGATTAATAGCATCAAGCGTTTCACTCAGCACTGTGTTCAACAAATAGGGGTGATCGAATTTTTCAACCGGTAGGGTCTCATCTGTCACTGCCAATTGCTGAACATCGTCATTAATCCTGTAAATATTAAACTGCTGGTTATAAATTGCTATTCTGTACTATTTTACAAATCCATTAAGGGTTTCAGTAAAGTGCATGTCCTACCTCCTGTTCCGATGAGCTTCCTCCTGAAATAAATAAAACACAAATCTGATTAGACTTGGACTTACTGTCCACATCCTGAATTTCATCCAAATCATTACAAGGTGTTGAAAATTCCCAATCCCACAGTCACTCACACACACGGACAGTACAGAACCACGGGGTAAATTACAGGGAAAGTTTCTGAATGTCAGACCATTTCTGAGAGGATGAAACTTACAGGGAAGACAGGACAGGCTGTGCATTTTCATCTGGATATGACGTCAGTGTGATAGGATGGAGGAATTTAAGATCAGTGATGTATGTGATTGTGTGCGGGTGGAGGAAGTACCTCTATTTATGGGGAGACTTGTGAGGTGATGTAATTCCAGATGGATTTTAATAAATTCCACAAGCAATTTAGTGAAGAGGATGTGGAACTCAGTGCCACAGGAGTGGCTGAAATGGAACAGCAGCGACTGACTGTAATGGGGAGGCTGGATAAACACGTGAGGGACCAGAGAGTTCGGGGCACTGTTGCTGGGTGCGGTGAGTAGGTGGCAGGTTTGTGAAGCAGGGAAATTGATAGAAGATGGACCTAATGGCCTGTTTATGATAGAGAATGGGATATAATCCCATGTGAAATGTATCCAAAAAATAAAGAGACAGTGAAAGATTCCCATTTGATGGAAACCGGATATGGAGGATAAGTCTGGTGTGTGGGCCACAATCTTTGTTCTCACTAATTGACAGAGAGACCCTCACACCCACCGCACCAGACACACTCACAGCCTGTGACTGGAACTGGGTGTTAATGGGAGTTTTAGAGGATATTTAATGCGGTAATTAAGGAAACAGTCAGCAGCTCTCTGTTATGATCAGAGTAAATAATTTCAGAGAGATTTGCATTCTGTCCTGGGATGTACAAAAGTTGTGGAAGCCCAATTTTGGGACAATAGACAATAGGTGCAGGAGTAGGCCATTCGGCTCTTCTAGCCAGCACCGCCATTCACTGTGATCATGGCTGATCATATACAATCAGTACCCCGTACCTACCCTCTCCTCATATCCCTTGACCCCGCTATCTATAAGAGCTCTATCTAACTCTCTCTTGAAAGCATCCAGAGACTTGGTCTTCACTGCCTTCTGTGTGAGGTCACCAGAGCGACAATTGATTTGTTAGAATTGGCCGCTGTGCTGTGTTTATTTCAAACATACCACTGATCATTTAGTGCCCTTTAACAGAAACAAATTGAAATGTAATCCCTCACCTTGAGAAATATCATATTGTCTTTTTGATCCATCTGTTCCTTCAACTTAGTGATTTCCTCCTGAATAATCCTTATATTCTCTTGAACAGCTAGAAGATTTTTCTCCATTAGGCTGAGAATCCTCTTCTCTTCTTCCCTGAGATCCCTGAGTAAGCTCTGCTCTTTCTCAGTGATAATCTGGCGCAGTTCAGCAAACTGGGATGTGATCTGGGACTGAAGGCTGTGTGACTGTTCCTGTCGAAGGAAAGGTGAAGATTAATATACTGCATTGCTGTGCTCTGTTTCCTTTTGTCGTTAAGTTCGGTCTATTGGAGTCCATGCTACTTCTGAGAGCATTCCCGTCAACACCATTCCCTCACGTTTTCCTGAAACCTATTCTCACTTATTGACCCATAAACTCCCATCTGATTCACACACACCCTCCCCACCTTTACAGGGTTAACGGTAATTAACCATTCATCTGGCATCTCCTTGCAATATGTCTGAATCTGTCATGGTCACAGGGAGAGCATGCAAACTCCACACAGACAGCAGCAGAGGTCAGGATCGAACCCAGGTCACTGGAGCTGCGATACTCGGCTATTCTGCATTAAATGGAGCAAAACTCGACAGTAATATCAGAAATTCCGCTCAGGAAGCCTCACCCGAACTCCGGAAATCTTCTCTTTCTGTTGCTGCTCCTTTTCCTGGAAGTCTGATTTCTTTTTTGTGAGAGAATCTAAGGAAGATTTTAGCTGATCCTGGAAGTCAGAGAGTGAAGGAAATTGAAACAAAGATGCATCAAAAGAAACAGGTGATCTAACTCGATCATCACACAAAATGCCGGAGGAACTCAGTGAGTCAGGCAGCATCTATTCAGGGGAAATAAACAGTCGGTGTTTCGGGATGAGACCCTTCATTAGGACTGGGAAGGAATGGGACAGAAGCCAGAATAAAAAGGTTGGGGATGAGAACCAGCTGACAGGTGACGGGTGAGACAACGTGAGGGGGAACGTGGGGGAGGGTGATGAAGTGAGAAGCTGAGAGGAGACAGGTGGAAGCGGCAAAGGGCTGGAGGAGAAGGAATCTAATACGAGAGGACAATCGACCATGGAAGAAACGGGAGGAACTGGGCTGTTTGCGGCCCTGAATGGTGAGGAGGGAGGAGGTTAGGAGTCAAGTGTAGCACTTGTCCCGCTTGCAGGTGTCGGTGCCAGGAGGGAGATCAGTGGGGAGGAGCGAGTGGATCAGGGCGATACAGGACGTGGACCGCGATCCGTATAGAGACCGGTGAGTTGCGGGGTGCGGAGGTGGGCTGTGGGACGGAGAGATGCTAGAATCCCGTTGGAGACGGCGGAAGTTGCAGAGAATGATGTGTTAGTTATGGAGGCTCGTGTAATGGTATCTAGGGCAAAGGAAATGTGTTAAGTATTTAATTAATGTTAGTTTTACCGTGTAGATTTTAACAGCTTCTTTAATCGGCTTGAAGCGGTGCTCTCTGTGTTCCTGCGCAGCTGCACAGATCAGACAGATCAGTGTCTTGTCCGTTTCACAAAACAGCTTCAG
Source organism: Hemitrygon akajei (assembly GCF_048418815.1). Lineage (NCBI taxonomy): Eukaryota > Metazoa > Chordata > Chondrichthyes > Myliobatiformes > Dasyatidae > Hemitrygon > Hemitrygon akajei. The sequence goes on from NW_027332035.1 coordinate 967,218, forward strand.
TTCTTCCTCATGTTCCTCGCAGTGACGTTTACTTTCCTTCCCTTTCGGATTCAGGTTTAGATTTCGAGCTTTTTCAGCCAGATTTGCTAAGGCCCGACTGGCCCTGAGGGTGCGGTCAGCAAACACCTCTCTACATTCCGGGCAGGAGTTTCTCTCCTCCCTTTCCCAACACCGTGTGATACAAGAGCGACAGAAGTTGTGTCCGCACTCCAGTGATACCGGATCGATGAAGAAATCCAGGCAGACGGGACAAATTGCCTCCTCGCTCAAACTCTCGACCGATCCTTTCGAAGCCATGTTAACTCCCAGCACTTCCTGATTCAGAATGCTTTCGCGTTCCGGGAGCTGCTGATTCCCTGCAGTACCGCGATTGGCCACTACGCGCGCTGCAGACTCGGGGAATGAACTTGGTTTTGCTGGATGTGTTCAGTGGAAATTCTGGCCATTTCTATGTTTAGTGTGGGATCAAAAACACATTAAACAGGCAACAGATAAGAAAACGCCCAATGGACTGTCTAAGCTGGCTACGAGCGGAGGAGTGTTGGCCGTATGGCTAGCAACCCCATCCCGTAAAAACCTAGAGCGACAAAAACGTCAGCTGAATCTCCAAAGGCCTCATCCCTGCGGTCGGAAGGACCTTCCCCTGGAAGACGATTGAAGTCCTGCGCTGAAAGGAGAAGCCATGTGTCCCCCCTGGGGTGATTCACCACTACAATAACTGTGAGGCTTCCTCAGCCAACCCGGCCACTCCCTGTCCAGTGTAGAGGATCCCTGTAGTTCCAATGGTGTCCCTGTAGTCTGGAATGTGCCAGTTGGCAGCATTCCTGTATGACAGGGGTTCCCAAATATTTTTTTTAATGCCAAAGACCAATACCAGTAACCGTGGACCCAAGGTTGGGAACCCCTGCTCTCCGGACATCTCGATGTGATGGCAGGGCAACAAGTTTCGAGCCTCTTTCCCCAAGTTGATGATCTTCCAGCAGCACTCGCTGTCCGTTTTCCTGTGCGTCCTGGGAACAGCCCGAGGATCAGTGAGCCTTCTGTCACGCAGCTGCTGTGACACAGGCCCTTGCCTCTTTCTACACAGATCTTCGCCAGCCCACAGTCCGCAAAGAGGCGAGTGACCGTCTCGTCTCCACTGCAGTAATCTCGGGGCAGCGCGCTGTGGGAGTGATCTCCGGGCATGCAGCAAGGATCAGACTGGGAGGGGCCCTCTCGTCTCCACGGCAGTAATCTCGGGGCAGCGCGCTGTGGGAGTGATCTCCGGGCATGCAGCAAGGATCAGACTGGGAGGGGCCCTCTCGTCTCCACTGCAGTAATCTCGGGGCAGCGTGCTGTGGGAGTGATCTCCGGGCATGCAGCAAGGATCAGACTGGGAGGGGCCCTCTCGCCGCCAGACAGGCGAGGTCTTGCTGCCTGTTGGTGAGATCTGGTGATGGGGCATTCTGCCAGATGGTCTGGACTGTCTGCTCAGGGAACCACTCCACTGTGTCCATCCAGTCCTTCTCCTACAGTAACTGCAGGACATTCCGTGCTGACCACTGTCTGGTGTTCTTGTGGTCAAAGCTGCTGTTCTGAAAGAACTGTCACCAATTTCATTAACACAAGGTTCACATGGAGAAGCTTCCTGATTGAGACAGACGCAGTCTCACAGGGTATTTACAGGGTAGGGGCAGGAATGATGTTTCTCCTGGCTGGGCTGTGGAACCAGGGATCACTGACGACATATTTAGGGGCTCGGCGATGTTCGGAACGTTGCAGGAAAGTGGCGCTGAGGTCAAAGATCAGCCATGTTCTGAGTGAGGGGCAGAACAGCGCAACGGGCCGAATGACAACGCCTGCTACTGTTTCTTATTTTCTAAATCACGAGTTGACCTTTGCGCCTTGTTCTCCCTTGGCCTTCAGCCTGTCGGATTGCACAGGGGAGCGGTGAGAGCTCCGGAGATCCATCAGCAGCCGCTGCGGTCATTTCATGCTCTTGTTATTTATCGCTTTTTTGCATTTGCACAGTTTGTTACCTTCAGCACTCTGGCTGATCTTTCACTGCCTGCTTCTGTTATGGTTACTATTCTATACTTGTTCTAAGTATGTCCGCAGGGAAATGCTTCCCGGGGTTGTATGTGGTGACTTAACTGGACTCTGATAATAAAATTTATTTTGCAATTTGAGTTTCGGGGAACTTCCTTTAATTCTGAGAACAAACTGTGATTGACATCTCCAGCTCCCAGCAGCAGCCCGTCATCACACACACACAGCCAATCAGCGATCACCGCTGGGAGAAGGATGCTCCCATTGGCTGAGGGGTGTCAGTGGGCGGGACGCTGAGCGCCCGGCCGGGCCTGTGTTTGGAACAGGGACCGAGTGAGCCCGGAGACCGGGAGCTGCGCCTCGGGTTTCGGCTGCACCACCGGCGGGTCGTGAATCCTTTCGAAGGCAGAGCTGAAGAGACCGGCGGAGATTCCGTGAGATGTTTCAGCTACACGGAGGGCGCCCGGCCTCTCCCCGCCGAGGATCGGGGCCTGTTGTCTGGAGTTGTCTCCCAGACCCGTCCCTTCCTGCTGGGAGACGGGAGCTGCCCCGCAGCGGCTGCCGATGGATCTCCGGAGCTCTCACCGCTCCCCTGTGCAATCCGAACGGCTGAAAACCAAGGGAGAACAAGGCGCAAAGGTAAACTCGTGCTTCAGAAAATAAGTAACAGGAGCATGCCTGGCCACTCGGCCCGTTGCGCCTATTCCACCCTTTCCTCAGAATAGTCCTTTCTTTTTAAATCTTTTTATTGATTATAAACAAACACAAATGGAACATGAATACAACGAGCTTGAGAGTACATAATTAATAGGTTAAGGTATAAATACAAATACATGATAATAACCTCCCAAACTCATAGTGGTTACAAAAAATGGAGAAAATAAGAACCCCCCCCCAAAAAAAAAGAAAAAATACCTAACAGACAAGTGCCATTGCATTATATCAATTATACACAGTACCGTCAATAACTCCGCACGTCCATCCAAATAATTAAGGACAATAAAAGTAAGGTTTAGGAAAAGTCAGTTTAGCTTATATGAAAATGTTGAATAAATGGTCTCCAAGTTTCTTCATATTTAACTGAAGGGTCAAAGACAACACTTGTAATTTTTTCTAAACTCGAGCAAGAAATAGTTTGAGAAAACCACTGAAATATAGTTGGAGGGTTAATTTCTTTCCAATTCAATAGGATAGATCTTCTAGCCATTAATGTAACAAATGTAATCATCCGCCGGGCTGGTCGGGGGGGGGGGGTGGATTATCCACCATCGGTAAACCGAAAATTGCAGTAATAGGATGCGGTTGCAATTTGATATTCAGAACTGTTGAAATAATACCAAAAATATGTTTCCAATAATTTTGCAAACAGGGGCAAGACCAGAACATGTGGGTCAATGAAGCGACTTCAGAATGACATCTGTCACTGGTTGGATTAACATAAGAATAAAATCGAACGAGTTTATCCTTGGACATGTGAGCCCTATGTACAACCTTAAATTGTATTAGGCATGTTTAGCACAAATAGAAGAAGAATGGACTAATTGTAAAATTTTCTCCCACTGCTCTGTGGCTATAAGACAGTGAAGTTCTTTTTCCCATTCCTTCTTAATTATTTCTGATACTCCTGGCTGTATTTTCATGATCATATGATAAATGATGGCTACTTAACCCTTCTGGCAAGGATTCAGAGATAGAATTTTTTCCGTAATGTCCATTGGACATAATTTCAGAAAATACTAACATTCAAGAAATTTCTAACTTGCAAGTATCTAAAAAAAATGGTTTTTAGGCTGGGCAGCTGTTCAAAGGACATAAAACTGTTATCTAAAAATAGATCACGAAAACATGTTATACCTTTCGTTTTCCAAAACACAAAGGCTTGGTCCATAAAAGAGGGCTGGAAAAAGAAGTTAGATATAATAGGGCTTGATTATTCAAGCCAAAGAATTTACGAAACTGAAACCATATTCTTAATGTATGTTTAACTATAGGATTAGTTATTTGTTTATTCGGTTTAGATAAAGCAAAAGGAAGCGAAGATCCTAAAATAGAAAACAATGAGAAGACTTGTACAGAATTACACTCCAAATTTACCCATTGTGGGCAAGGTACTATGACCGATTCTTGTGTCCAAAATATTAAATATTGAATATTAACTGCCCAATAGTGAAATCTCAGGTTTGGCAAAGCAAAACCACCTTCCTTCTTAGGCTTCTGTAAATATTTTTTACTTAATCTAGGATTTTTATTCTGCCACACATACGAGGATATTTTGGAGTCAATAATATCAAAAAAATATTTAGGAATAAAAATTGGTAATGCTTGGAATAAATATAAAAATTTGGGTAATACTATCATCTTGATAGTATTAATTCGACCAACCAATGACAGAGATAATGGGGACCACCTGGTAACAAGTTGCTTCATTTGTTCAATTAAAGGTAAAAAATTAACTTTAAATAAACCCTTATGTTTCTTGGTAATTTTAATACCCAAATAAGTAAAATGATCTGTGACAACTTTAAATGGTATGTGTTTATAAATTGGAACTTGCATATTTAATGGAAATAATTCACTCTTATTAAAATTCAGTTTGTAGCCAGAAAAGCTACTAAACTGAGCAAGCAAGGATGAAATAGCAGGAATAGATCTCTCAGGGTCAGATATGTATAGTAACAAATCATCAGCATATAATGATAACTCATAAGTCCCTTACCCATGGGTAATACCAAAAATATTAAGTGATTCACGAATGGCAACGGCTAAAGGTTCCAAAGCAATGTCAAATAATAGAGGACTTAAAGGGCAGCCTTGCCTCGTACCACGGGACAACTGAAAAAAAGGAGATCTTTGATTATTGGTAAGAACCGAAGCCAAAGGTTTATAATACATTAATTTAATCCATGATATAAATTTTAAGCTAAAATTAAAATTCTGCAACGTATTAAATAAATATAGCCATTGAAATCTATTGAACACTTTTTCAGCATCCAAGGAAATGACATTCTGGTATTTTAGATGAAGAAGTATAAATTATATTAATTAATTTTCGAATGTTAAAAGATGAATAACAGTTTTTAATAAATCCGGTCTGATCTTCAGAAATAATTTGAGGTAATACATTTTCTAATATAGTGGCCAAAATTTTGGTAAAAATCTTAGAATCCGTATTCAGCAAGGACATTGGCCGATAGGATGCACATTCAGTGGGGTCTTTATCTTTTTTTAAGAATTGGAGAAATGGAGGCATCATAAAATTGTGGTTATTTACCTACAGTTAACGCATCTTTAAAAATTTTACAAAGCCAAGGAGCGAGTATAGAAGAAAAGGGTTTAAAATATTCAGCAGTATAACTGTCCGGACCAGGGGCTTTACCTGAATTCATTGAAAAAGGAAGTGGGTTCCCCTTTCCAGACCCTGCCCGGGGACGTGCCACTCCTCCGGGTTATATATGGAACCTCTCGGACAGGGACAGGGAGTGGGTTCCCCTTTCCAGACCCTGCCCGGGGACTTGTGCCACTCCTCAGGGTTATATATGGAACCTCTCGGACAGGGACAGGGAGTGGGTTCCCCTTTCCAGACCCTGCCCGGGGACTTGTGCCACTCCTCAGGGTTATATATGGAACCTCTCGGACAGGGACAGGGAGTGGGTTCCCCTTTCCAGACCCTGCCCGGGGACTTGTGCCACTCCTCAGGGTTATATATGGAACCTCTCGGACAGGGACAGGGAGTGGGTTCCCCTTTCCAGACCCTGCCCGGGGACTTGTGCCACTCCTCAGGGTTATATAGTGAACCTCTGGGACAGGAACAGGGAGAGGGTTCCCCTTTCCAGACCCTGCCCGGGGACTTGTGCCACTCCTCAGGGTTATATATGGAACCTCTCGGACAGGGAGAGGGTTCCCCTTTCCAGACCCTACTCGGGGACGTGCCACTCCTCAGGGTTATATATGGAACCTCTGGACAGGGACAGGGAGTGGGTTCCCCTTTCCAGACGCTGCCCGGGGACTTGTGCCACTCCTCAGGGTTATATATGGAACCTCTCGGACAGGGAGAGGGTTCCCCTTTCCAGACCCTGCTCGGGGACGTGCCACTCCTCAGGGTTATATATGGAACCTCTCGGACAGGGACAGGGAGTGGGTTTCCCTTTCCAGACCCTGCCCGGGGACTTGTACCACTCTTCAGGGTTATATATGGAACCTCTCGGACAGGGAGAGGGTTCCCCTTTCCAGACCCTGCCCGGGGACTTGTGCAACTCCTCAGGGTTATATATGGAACCTCTCGGACAGGGAGAGGGTTCCCCTTTCCAGACCCTGCTCGGGGACGTGCCACTCCTCAGGGTTATATATGGAACCTCTCGGGCAGAGACAGGAAGTGGGTTCCCCTTTCCAGACCCTGCCCGGGGACTTGTGCCACTGCTCAGGGTTATATATGGAACCTCTCGGACAGGGAGAGGGTTCCCCTTTCCAGATCCTGCCCGGGGACTTGTACCACTCCTCAGGGTTATATATGGAACCTCTCGGACAGGGAGTGGGTTCCCCTTTCCAGACCCTGCTCGGGGACTTGTGCCACTCCTCAGGGTTATATATGCAACCTCTCGGGCAGGGACAGGAAGTGTGTTCCCCTTTCCAGACCCTGCCTGGGGACTTGTGCCACTCCTCAAGGTTATATATGGAACCTCTCGGACAGGGAGAGGGTTCCCCTTTCCAGACCCTGCTCGGGGACGTGCCACTCCTCAGGGTTATATATGGAACCTCTCGGGCAGAGACAGGAAGTGGGTTCCCCTTTCCAGACCCTGCCCGGGGACTTGTGCCACTCCTCAGGGTTATATATGGAACCTCTCGGACAGGGACAGGGAGTGGGTTCCCCTTTCCAGACCCTGCCCGGGACTTGTGCCACTCCTCAGGGTTATATATGGAACCTCTCAGACAGGGACAGGGAGTGGGTTCCCCTTTCCAGACCCTGCCCGGGGACTTGTGCCACTCCTCAGGGTTATATATGGAACCTCTCGGCAAGGAACAGGGAGTGGGTTCCCCTTTCCAGACCCTGCCCGGGGACTTGCCTGCACTCCTCAGGGTTATATATGGAAGCTCTCGGATAGGGACAGGGAGTGGGTTCCCCTTTCCAGACCCTGCCCGGGGACTTGCCTGCACTCCTCAGGGTTATATATGGAAGCTCTCGGATAGGGACAGGGAGTGGGTTCCCCTTTCCAGACCCTGCCCGGGGACTGGTGGCACGCCTCAGGGTAATATATGGAACCTCTCGGGCAGGGACAGGGAGTGGGTTCCCCTTTCCAGACCCTGCCCGGGGACTTGTGCCACTCCTCAGGGTTATATATGGAACCTCTCGGGCAGGGACAGGAAGTGGGTTCCCCTTTCCAGACCCTGCCCGGTGTCTTGTGCCACGCCTCAGGGTAATATATGGAACCTCTCGGACAGGGACAGGGAGTGGGTTCCCCTTTCCAGACCCTGCCCGGGGACTTGTGCCACTCCTCAGGGTTATATATGGAACCTCTCGGACAGAGACAGGGAGTGTGTTCCCCTTTCCAGACCATGTCCGGGGACTTGTGCCTCTCCTCAGGGTTATATATGGAACCTCTCGGACAGGGACAGGAAGTGGGTTCCCCGTTCCAGACCCTGTCCGGGGACTTGTCTGCACTCCTCAGGGTTATATATGGAACCTCTCGGACAGAGACAGGGAGTGTGTTCCCCTTTCCAGACCCTGTCCGGGGACTTGTGCCTCTCCTCAGGGTTATATATGGAACCTCTCAGGCAGGGACAGGGATTGTGTTCCCCTTTCCAGACCCTGCCCGGGGACTTGTCCCACTCCTCAGGGTTATATATGGAACCTCTCAGGCAGGGACAGGGATTGTGTTCCCCTTTCCAGACCCTGCCCGAGGACTTGTGCCACTCCTCAGGGTTATATATGGAACCTCTCGAACAGGGACAGGGAGTGGGTTCCCCTTTCCAGACCCTCCCCGGGGACTTGTGGCACGCCTCAGGGTTATATATGGAACCTCTCGGGCAGGGACAGGGAGTGGGTTCCCCTTTCCCAGGCAGATGCCCGAAGGTGACCGGGAGCCACCAGAGGGGCTGATGTAATACAAGCCATGGCACAGTGGGTCGCTGAGGTAAGGGAACCCATTGGAATGACAGCCCGACTGCATGCGGATTTTGGTGAATTTACCCGATAACAACAGAAAAAAGGAGAATCCCTTGCGTACTTTATAGCTCGTTTTAAGGATACGTGAGAGTCCAATGCCGGCAAACCTCTGGACAGATCAGTATGTCCAGCTGGCAGTGCAGACTTTTCTAAACTGTCTCAGACCCAAGCCTGCCCACTCCTTTAAGTTAACTAATCTCAATTCGCTGTGTCAGACCTGGCCCCAGGGTGACATCAATTCTGATCAATAGGGAGCGCTATTGACTCTTTAAAGGGACTGGGGGAAAGCGAGAGTGTGCACAGAGAACCGGTAGTGAGGAGATGGAGTTCGGGTCCCGACGAAAAACCCAGAACGGGTGGCAGGTTCGTGCAGACGATGCAGATGAAGAGGACACTTGGCTAAGGACAGAGACGGGGTTTGTAGAAAGAGGGGACATTGGGCAGTGATTGTCGCTCTGCAATCACAGACAAGAATAATAAGGGACAGGAAGAGAGCCCGGATCACAGTGATAATCGATAGAGTACCACATTTACTCTCCACAATCCCTTTGGTCCCGGATAGGGCAGGCCAGAGGGGACGGATCACACTGATACTCGACAGAGTACCACATTTACTCTCCACAATCCCTTTGGTCGCGGATAGGGCAGGCCAGAGGGGACGGATCACTGTGATACTCGACAGAGTACCACATTTACTCTCCACAATTCCTTTGGTACCGGATAGGTAGGCCAGAGGGGACGGACCACAGTGATACTCGACAGAGTAACAGATTTACTCTCCACAATCCCTTTGGTCCCGGATAGGGCAGGCCAGAGGGGACGGATCACAGTGATACTCGACTTAGTTCCACATTTACTCTCCACAATCCCTTTGGTCCCGGAGAGGGCAGGCCAGAGGGGACGGATCACAGTGATACTCGACAGAGTACCACATTTACTCTCCACAATCCCTTTGGTCCCGGATAGGGCAGGCCAGAGGGGACGGATCACAGTGATACTCGACAGAGTACCACATTTACTCTCCACAATCCTTTTGGTCCCGGATAGGGCAGACCAGAGGGGACGGACCACAGTGATACTCGACAGAGTACCACATTTACTCTCCACAATCCTTTTGGTCCCGGATAGGGCAGGCCAGAGGGGACGGATCACAGTGATACTCGACAGAGTATCACATTTACTCTCCACAATCCCTTTGGTCCCGGATAGGTCAGGCCAGAGGGGACGGTGATACAGGCGGCTGTGATCAGTCTCACCACACAGGCAGGCTCTTTTCTCACTGCTGCAATCAGGTAGAAGGTACGAGAGCCTCAGGACTCGCCGCACCAGGGTCAGGAACAGTTACTACCCCTCAACCATCAGGCTGTGGACAACACAGGACAACTGCACTCACTTGCTGTCCATAAAGATGCTCCCACAACAAATCATCGTACTGGGACTGTCTCAAAATGAGTGAAATAAGAGGTGGTTTGACTGAGAGAGATCACATTCCTGTCTCAGAATTAGAGAAATACAATCTCACAGGATATTTACAGCGGAAGGGCTGGAATGATGTTTCCCATAAGGCGTGGAACCAGCGCTCACGGACTCAAAATCCGAGGACAACTCAGCAGGACTGAGATGAGCAGAAATTTCCTCACCCAAAGTGCAGTGAATAATTGCAATTATCTCTACAAGGTTTCTAAATTGAATAGACATATCCTGGGGCTCAGCGGTGATTGAAAGTTGCAGGAAAGTGGTGCTGAAGTCAAAGGTCAAGCATGTTCTGAGTGAAGGGCAGAAGAGGCGCAAGGGGCCGAATGGCCACGCCTTCTCTATTTCTTATTTTCTGAAACACGAGTTTACCTTTGCGCCTCACTGTTTCTTGTCCTGTCAGATTGAACAGGGGGGAGCTGAGAGCACCGGACATCTATCGGCAGCCGCTGCGGTTATTTCATGTTCTCGTTGTTTATTTGCATTGGCGAAGTTTGTTGTCTTCTGCACTCTGACTGATCTTTCAGTGATCCAGGTATAGTTACCGTTCTGTAGCTTTGCTCTGTATGTTTGTAGGAGTTGTATGTGGCGACTTATATGTAGTCTGTTAGTTTTTGGAATAGTCGCTTGGGGAATCTGTGGTGGAGGAGTATTTGGGGCTTATTTAAAATTAGACATAGATATTATCCAAACAGTGTTTATTTGACAAGGGTTAATTCTGATATTGAAACTAACTGTTCTTTTTGTGGTTTATATCCAGAGAATTTATTTCATCTGTTTTGGGATTGTGAATATGTTAAAACATTTTAGTTTGATGTTGGTCAATTTATAGATCAATATATTAATGTGGATTTTACTTTTTGTTTTCAAAACATCTTATTTGGGTTTACTAATAACACCAAATATCATAGGGATCATTTCTTTATCATAAATCTTTTGTTAATTTACAGCAAATTTTATATCCAGAAATGCAATCACAGCAATAAGAAACCTTCATTTATATTTTGATGTCAGACTTCAAACTATATGTTTATCCTCTGAAAACTTCCCATCGCCAGAAGGCTGTAAAGACTGTACAAATCTGTCAAAGTTTTGGGTTATCTCTGTAAATGTTCCTGTTTTGTGACTCCTCTTAGATACAGTTCCTTCTGTCCAAGAATATTTAGAGCGGATTTCTTCGTTTATTTGTATATTTGAAGTTAATAGTTATATATTTGTTGCTGCTTTTGTGTGACTCCCTGGCTTTTTTTAGCATATGTTTAGTGTTTCTGTTTTTGTTTGTGTTTAATAAAAATTTAAAAAATTTAAAATGATAATAAAATTTACTTTGAACTTTGAGCCTCGGGGAACTTGCTTTGATTCTGAGAACAAACAGTGACTGACATCTCCAGCTCCCGGCAGCAGCCCGCCCTCGGATACACTCACAGCCAATCAGAGAACACCACTGGGAGACTCTTGCCTCCATTGGCTGAGGAGTGTCAGTGGGCGGGACGCTGGGCGGACCGAAGTTTTGAATCGGGAACGAGTGGACCCGGTGAGAGACCCGAGATTGGGAGCAGCTCCCCGGGTAAAGGCTGCAACAGCGGCCGGAGCTTTGAACCCTTCCGATGGCGGAGGTGAAGAGACGGGCGGAGATTCCGTGAGATGTTTCAGCCACACAGAGGGTGCCCGGTCTTTCCCCGCCGTGGATCGGGGCCTATTGTCCGGAGTTTCCTCCCAGTCCTGTCTCCTGCTGCTGGGATACGGGAGCTGGCCCGCAGCGGCTGCCGATGGAACTCCGGTGCTGTGAGCGCTCCCCTGTGCAAAAGGACAGGCTGAAGGTCAAGGGAGAACCAGGCGCAAAGGTAAACTCGTGCTTTAGAAAATAAGTAACAGGAGCAGGCCTGGCCACTCGGCCCTTTGCGCCTATTCCACCCTTTCCTCAGAATAGTCCTTTTTAAAATCTTTTTATTGATTTTAAACAAACATAAATGAAACATGAATACAAAGAGCTTGAGAGTACATAATTAATAGGTTAAGGTATAAATATAAATAGATGATAATAACGTCCCAAACTCATAGTGGTTACAAAAAATGGAGAAAATAAGAAACCCTCCCCCCAAAAAAATGAAAAAAATCCTAACCGACATGGGCCATTGCATTGTATCAATTATACACAGTAGCGTCAATAACTCAGCACCTCCATCCAAATAATTAAGGACAATAAAAGTAATGTTTAGGAAAAGTCAGTTTAGCTCATATGAAAATGTTGAATAAATGGTCTCCAAGTTTCTTCAAATTTAACTGAAGGGACAAAGACAACACTTGTAATTTTTTCTAAACTCAAACAAGAAATAGTTTGAGAAAACCACTGAAATATAGTTGGAGGATTAATTTCTTTCCAATTCAATAGGATAGATCTTCTAGCCATTAATGTAACAAATGCAATCATCCGCCGGGCTGAGGGGGGATAAACGACTATCATCCTCCATTGGTAAACCGGAAATTGCAGTAATAGGATGCGGTTGAAATTTGATATTCAGAACTGTTGAAATAATACCAAAAAGATCTTTCCAATAATTTTGCAAACAGGAGCAGGACCAGAACATGTGGTTCAATGAAGCGACTTCAGAATGACAACTGTCACTGGTTGGATTAACATAAGAATAAAATCGAGCGAGTTTATCCTTGGACATGTGAGCCCTATGAACAACCTTAAATTGTATTAGGCATGTTCAGCACAAATAGAAGAAGAATTGACTAATTGTAAAATTTTCTCCCACTGCTCTGTGGGTATAAGACAGAGAAGTTCTTTTCCCCATTCCTTCTTAATTATTTCTGATACTCCTGGCTGTATTTTCATGATCATATGATAAATGATGGCTACTTAACCCTTCTGGCAAGGATTCAGAGCTAGAATTTTTTCTGTAATGTCCATTGGACATAATTTCAGAAAATACTAACATTCAAGAAATTTCTAACTTGCAAGTATCTAAAAAAATGAGTTTTATGTTGGATAGCTGTTCAAAGGACATAAAACTGTTATCTAAAAATAGATGACGAAAACATGTTATACCTTTTGTTTTCCATAACACAAAGGCTTGGTCCATAAAAGAGGGCTGGAAAAAGAAGTTAGATATAATGTATGTTTAACTATAGGATTAGTTATTTGATTATTCGGTTTAGATTAAGCAAAAGGAAGCGAAGATCCTAAAATAGAAAACAATGAGAAGTCTTGTACAGATTTACACTCCAAATTTACCCATTGTGGGCAAGGTACTATGACCGATTCTTGTGTCCAAAATATTAAATATTGAATATTAACTGTCCAATAGTAAAATCTCAGGTTTGGCAAAGCAAACTACCTTCCTTCTTAGGCTTCTGTAAATATTTTTTACTTAATCTAGGATTTTTATTCTGCCACACATACGAGTATATTTTGTATCAATAATATCAAAAAAAGATTTAGGAATAAAAATTGGTAATGCTTGGAATAAATATAAAAATTTAGGTAATACTATCATCTTGATAGCATTAATTCGACCAACCAATGACAGAGATAATGGGGACCACCTGGTAACAAGTTGCTTGATTTGTTCAATTAAAGGTAAAAAATTAACTTTAAATAAACCCTTATGTTTCTTGGTAATTTTAATACCCAAATAAGTAAAATGATCTGTGACAACTTTAAATGGTAACTGTTTATAAATTGGAACTTGCATATTTAATGGAAATAATTCACTCTTATTAAAATCCAGCTTGTAGCCAGAAAAGCTACTAAACTGAGCAAGCAAGGATGAAATAGCAGGAATAGATCTCTCAGGGTCAGATATGTATAGTAACAAATCATCAGCATATAATGACAACTTATAAGTCCCTTACCCACGGTCAGATATGTATAGTAACAAATCGTCAGCATATAATGATAACTTATAAGTCCCTTACCCACCTAATATAAAAATTCTGCAACGTATTAAATAAATATAGCCATTCAACTCTATCGAACGCTTTTTCAGCATCTAAGGAAATGACATTCTGGTATTTTAGATGAAGAATTATTAATTATATTAATTAATTTTCTAATGTTAAAAGATGAATAACAGGTTTTAATAAATCCAGTCTGATCTTCAGAGATAATTTGAGGCAATACATTTTCTAAACTAGTGGCCAAAATTTCGGTAAAAATCATAGAATCCGTATTCAGCAAGGATATTGGCCGATAGGATGCACATTCAGTGGGGTCTTTATCTTTTTAAAGAAATGGAGAAATGGAGGCATCATAAAAAGATTGTGCTTATTTACTACAGTTAACGCATCTTTAAAAATTTTACAAAGCCAAGGAGCGAGTATAGAAGAAAAGGATTTTAAACATTCAACAGTATAACCGTCCGGACCAGGGGCTTTACCGGAATTTATTGAAAAAGGGAGTGGGTTCACATTTCCAGGCCCTGCCCGGGGACGTGCCACTCCTCAGGTTTATATATGAAACCCCTCGGACAGGGACAGGTAGATGGTTCCCCTTTCCAGACCATGCCCGGGGACTTGCCTGCACTCCTCAGGGTTATATATGGAACCTCTCGGACAGGGACAGGGAGTGGGTTCCCCTTTCCAGACCCTGCCCGAAGTCTTGTGCCACTCCTCAGGGTTATATATGGAACCTCTCAGACAGGGACAGGGAGTGGGTTCCCCTTTCCAGACACTGCCCGGGGACTTGTGCCACACCTCAGGGTTATATATGGAACCTCTCAGACAGGGACAGGGAGTGGGTTCCCCTTTCCAGACACTGCCCGGGGACTTGTGCCACTCCTCAGGGTTATATACGGAACCTCTCGGACAGGGAGAGGGAGTGCGTTCCCCTTTCCAGACCCTGCCCAGGGACTTGTGCCACTCCTCAGGGTTATATATGGAACCTCTCGGACACGGACAGGGAGTGGGTTCCCCTTTCCAGACCCTGCCCGGGGACTTGTGCCACTCCTCAGGGTTATATATGGAACCTCTCAGACAGGGACAGGGAGTGGGTTCCCCTTTCCAGACCCTGCCCGGGGACTTGTGCCACTCCTCAGGGTTATATACGGAACCTCTCGGACAGGGAGAGGGAGTGCGTTCCCCTTTCCAGACCCTGCCCGGGGACTTGTGCCACTCCTCAGGGTTATATATGGAACCTCTCGGACAGGGACAGGGAGTGGGTTCCCCTTTCCAGACCCTGCCGGGGGACTTGTTCTACTCCTCAGGGCTATATATGGAACCTCTCAGGCAGGGACAGTGAGTGGGTTCCCCTTTCCAGACCCTGCCCGGGGACGTGCCACTCCTCAGGGTTATATATGGAACCTCTCGGACCGGGACGGGGTAGGTTCCCCTTTCCAGACCCTGACTGGGGACGTGCCACTCCTCAGGGTTATATATGGAACCTCTCGGACAGGGACAGGGAGTGGGTTCCCCTTTCCAGACCCTGCCCGGGGACTTGTGCCACTCCTCAGGGTTATACATGGAACCCCTCGGGCAGGGACAGGGAGTGGGTTCCCCTTTCCAGACCCTGACTGGGGACTTGTGCCACTCCTCAGGGTTATATATGGAACCTCTCGGACAGGGACATGGAGTGGGTTCCCCTTTCCAGACCCTGCCCGGGGACTTGTGCCACTCCTCAGGGTTATATATGGAACCTCTCGGACAGGGACATGGAGTGGGTTCCCCTTTCCAGACCCTGCCCGGGGACTTGTGCCACTCCTCAGGGTTATACATGGAACCTCTCGGACAGGGACAGGGAGTGGGTTTCCCATTCCAGACCTTGCCCAGGGACTTGTGCCACTCCTCAGGGTTATATATGGAACCTCTCGGGCAGGGACAGGGAGTGGGTTCCCCTTTCCCAGGCAGATACCCGAAGGTGACCGGGAGCCACCAGAGGGGCTGATGTAATACAAGCCATGGCACGGTGGGTCGCTGAGGTAAGGGAACCCATTTGAATGACAGCCCGACTGCATGCGGATTTTGGTGAATTTACCCGATAACTACAGAAAAAAGGAGAATCCCTTGCGTACTTTATCCATTTTAAGGATACGTGAGAGTCCAATGCCGGCAAACCCCTGGACAGATCAGTATGTCCAGCTGGCAGCGCAGACTTTTCTAAACTGTCTCAGACCCAAGCCTGCCCACTCCTTTAAGTTAACTAATCTCAATTCGCTGTGTCAGACCTGGCCCCGGGTGAAATAAATTCTGATGAATATGGAGCGCTATTGACTCTTTAAAAGGACTGCGGAAAAGCGGGAGTGTGCACAGAGAACCGGTAGTGAGGAGATGGAGTTCGGGTCCCGACGAAGAACCCAAAACGGGTGGCAAGATCGTGCGGACGGTGCAGATGAAGAGGACACTTGGCTAAAGACAGAAACGGGGTTTGTAGAAAGAGGGTACATTGGGCCAGAGATTCGCACTGCAATCACAGACAAGAATAATAAGAGGCAGGAAGAGAGCCCAGATCACAGTAATACTCGACAGAGTAACAAATTTACTCTCCACAATCCCATTGGTCCCGCATAGGGCAGGCCAGAGGGGACGAATCACAGTGATACTCGACAGAGTACCACATTTACTCTCCACAATCCCTTTGTTCCCGGATAGGGCAGGCCAGAGGGGACGGATCACAGTGATACTCGACAGAGTACCACATTTAATCTCCACAATCCCTTTGGTCCCGGATAGGGCAGGCCAGAGGGGACGGATCACAGTGATACCCGACAGAGTACCACATTTACTGTCCACAATCCCTTTGGTCCTGGATAGGGCAGGCCAAAGGGGACGGATCACGGTGATAATCGACAGAGTACCACATTTACTCTCCACAATCCCTTTGGTCCCGGATAGGGCAGGCCAGAGGGGACCGATCACGGTGATAATCGACAGAGTAAAACATTTACTCTCCACAGTCCCTTTGGTCATAGATAGGGCAGGCCAGAGGGGACGGATCACAGTAATAATCGACAAGAGTACCGCATTTACTCTCCACAATCCCTTTGGTCCAGGATAGGTCAGGACAGAGGGGACGGATCACAGTGATACTCGACAGAGTACCACATTTACTCTCCACAATCACTTTGGTCCCGGATAGGGCATGCCAGAGGGGACGGATCACAGTGATACTCGACAGAGTACCACATTTACTCTCCACAATCCCTTTGGTCCCGGATAGGGCAGGGCAGAGGGGTCGGATCACAGTGATACTCGACAGAGTACCACATTTACTCTCCACAATCCCTTTGGTCCCGGGTAGGGCAGGCCAGAGGGGACAGATCACACTAATAATCGACAAGAGTACCACATTTACTCTCCACAATCCCTTTGGTCCAGGATAGGGCAGGCCAGAGTGGACGGATCACAGTGATACTCGATAGAGTACCACATTTACTCTCCACAATCACTTTGGTCCCGGATAGGACAGGCCAGAGGGGACGGATCACAGTGATACTGGACAGAGTACCACATTTACTCTCCACAATCCCTTTGGTCCCGGATAGGGCTGGCCAGAGGGGACGGATCACAGTGATACTCGATAGAGTACAACATTTACTCTCCACAATCCCTTTGGTCCCGGATAGGGCAGGCCAGAGGGGACAGATCACAGTGATACTCGACAGAGTACCACATTTACTCTCAACAATCCCTTTGGTCCCGGATAGGGCAGGCCAGAGGGGACGGATCACAGTGATACTCGACAGAGTACCACATTTACGCTCCACAATCCCTTTGGTCCCGGATAGGGCAGGCCAGAGGGGACGGTGATACAGGCGGCTGTGATCAGGCTCACCACACAGGCAGGCTCTTTTCTCACTGCTGTAATCAGGTAGAAGGTACGAGAGCCTCTGGACTCGCCCCTCCAGGGTCAGGAACAATTACTACCCCTCAGCCATCAGGCTGTGGAACAACACAGGATAACTGCACTCACCTGCTGTCCATAGAGATGCTCCCACAACAAATCATCGTACTGGGACTGTCTCAAAATGAGTGAAATAAGAGGTGGTTTGACTGAGACAGATCACATTCCTGTGTCAGAATTAGAGAAATACAATCTCACAGGATATTTACAGCGGAAAGGCTGGAATGATGTTTCACATAAGGTGTGGAACCAGCGCTCACAGACTCTAAATCCGAGGACAACTGAGCAGGACTGAGATGAGGAGAAATTTCCTCACCCAGAGTGCAGTGAATCATTGCAATTATCTCCACAAGGTTTCTAAATTGAACAGACATATCCTGGGGCTCAGCGTTGATGGAAAGTTGCAGGGAAGTGGTGCTGAGGTCAAAAGTCAAGCATGTTCTGAGTGAAGGGCAGAAGAGGCGCAAGGGGCCGAATGGCCACGCCTTCTCTATTTCTGATTTTCTGAAACACGAGTTTACCTTTGCGCCTCACTGTTTCTTGTCCTGTCAGATTGAACAGGGAGCGCTGAGTGCACCGGACATCTATCGGCAGCCGCTGCGGTTATTTCATGTTCTCGTTGTTTATTTGCATTGGCGAAGTTTGTTGTCTTCTGCACTCTGGTTGATCTTTCAGTGATCCAGATATAGTTACCGTTCTGTAGCTTTGCTCTGTATGTTTGTAGGAGTTGTATGTGGTGACTTATATGTACTCTGATAATAAAATTTACTTTGAACTTTGAGCCTCGGGGAACTTGCTTTGATTCTGAGAGCAAACTGTGACTGACAGCTCCAACTCCCGGTAGCAGCCCGTCCTCAGACACACCCACAGCCAATCAGAGACCACCGCTGGGAGAATCTTGCCTCCATTGGCTGAGGAGTGTCAGTGGGCGGGACGCTGGGCGGACCGAAGTTTGGAATCGGGAACGAGTGGACCCGGTGAGAGACCCGAGATTGGGAGCAGCTCCCCGGGTAAAGGCTGCAACAGCGGCCGGAGTTTTGAATCCTTCCGATGGTGGAGGTGAAGAGACGGGCGGAGATTCCGTGAGATGTTTCAGCCACACAGAGGGAGCCCGGTCTTTCCCCGCCGTGGATCGGGGCCTATTGTCCGGAGTTTCCTCCCAGTCCTGTCTCCTGCTGCTGGGATACGGGAGCTGGCCCGCAGCGGCTGCCGATGGAACTCCGGTGCTGTGAGCGCTCCCCTGTGCAAAAGGACAGGCTGAAGGTCAAGGGAGAACCAGGCGCAAAGGTAAACTCGGACTTTAGAAAAAGGAAACAGGAGCAGGCCATTCGTCCCTTTGCGTCTGTTCTGCCTTTCACTCAGAACATGCCTGATCTTTGACCTCAGCGCCACTTTCGCGCAACGTTCCCAGCATCGCAGAGCCCCAAAATTTGTCCTTCGAATTTAGAAACCTTGTAGAGAAAATTCCAAAGATTCGCTGCCCTCTGGGTGAGGAAATTTCTCCTCATCTCAGTTCTGCTGAGGTGAACTCGGATTCTGTGACCCCCATTCCTCACCACAGCCAAAGGAAACATCATTCCTGCCTCTACCCTGTCAATATGCTGTGAAACTGTGTCTGTCTCAGTTAGACGACCTTTTATTTCTCTAATTTTGAGACAGGCCCGGTCAGTATAATCTCTCCGA
Organism: Hemitrygon akajei; assembly: GCF_048418815.1. NCBI lineage: Eukaryota > Metazoa > Chordata > Chondrichthyes > Myliobatiformes > Dasyatidae > Hemitrygon > Hemitrygon akajei. Next base: position 986,405 of record NW_027332035.1, read on the forward strand.
GGACAGTACCTCACCTCCTAAATCAATCTGGGAAATCTCTTCATTCCCTTCATCCCACAGGCTGACTCCGGGTGGGAGACCAGACCTGCGCACAGTGTTCCATGTACGCTCTCACCAGGACCCCATATACCTTCAGAGGAGATCTTTATTCTTCTATTCAAACCTTCCTTCCCATTCAATGCTCTTCATTTAATATCGAACTCAAACAGTGAACAGACACAACACAGCCTCAGCCATGAATTTAAAGGGCAGGTGTTGCAACAGTTTGAGCTTCATACTGGGGGCCACGGACCTGTACTGGCCCATACCCTTGCTATACATGTAGTCATCCAAACCTCTCATCAATGATGAAATTGATCTTCTGCTGGCAGCACATTCCACACACACCACACTCCCACTGAAAAAGTTCCTTTAAATTTTTCACATTTCACCCTTAATCTATCATCTCTAATATTGAATTTTTTGAGGATGTGACAAAGTGTATTGAAGTTAGAGCAGTGGATGGGTGTATTCAGAGAGTCAGGAGGCATGGGATACAGAGAGACAAGGCTGTGTGGATACAGAATTAGCTTGTCTCCCAGAATTAACTTATAGAAGGCAGATGGTAGGTGCATATAGAGGGTATTTTGCCTAGAGGTCAGGGTCATGTGGTGTTCTGCAGGGATCTGAGCAGAACAATTGTTCTTTGCGATTTTATAACAGTCAAATGCACACAAAATGCTGAAGGAACTCATCAGATCAGGCAGCATCTATGGAGATGAATAATAAATCTACGGTTCAGGTCGAGACCCTTCTTGCGGACTGGAAAGGAAGGAGGCAGAAGGGAGAATGAGAATGGTTTGGGAGGGGAAGGAATACAAGCAGACAGGTAATAGATAAGTGGGTGAAGGAAGAGAAATGAAGTAAGAAGATGGGAGGTGATAGGGAGAAGAGATAAACATCTGAAGAAGGAATCTGAGAGGAGAGGAGTGCAGACAATTGCAGAACCGTAAGGAGGAGAGGTATCTGAGGAAGGTGCTGAAGATGTGAGGAGAAGACAGGAGGCAAAAGGAAAGCCAAACTGGAGGAGGGGAGAATTTTCTGTAAGTTGGGGAAATCAATATTCATGCTGTAATGTAGGCAGCCGGAGTATGATGTTACTCCTCCAACCGGGGAGTAGGGTCATCGTGGCAGAAGGGTCGGCCATGGACAGGCATGTTGTAATGGGAATGGGGTGTGGAATTACAATGGGTAGCCAACAGGAGATGCTGTCCATCAGACCGCATGACATAGGAGCAGCGTTAGGCCATTCAGTCCATCGAGGCTGCTCCGCCAGTCCTTCATGGCTGATCCCAAATCCCAATCAACTAAAATACGCCTGCTTGCTTGTCATATCCTTCGAGGTCCTGACTAGTCTGGAAATATCAATTTCCGCTTGAAATGTACCCATGGACTTGATCTCCACCACATTCCACAGATGTTACTTTGACTAAAAAGAAACAAATCTTCCTTCCCTCTGTTCTAAACGGTCTCCCCTCAATTTTGAAGCTCAGCCCTTTAGTTCGGGATACCCCCACCACAGGAAACATCTCTCCGCATCCACCACGTTTCAACATTCGGTACGTTTCAGTGAGATACCCTGAATTCTTCTAAATTCCAGCTGCCAAACACTCCTCATATGTATATCCCTTAATCATCCCCGTGAACCCGGAATCATAGGCCATGGTGAATATAGCAAAGTTACTGAACAAAATTTCCCCCAGTAGGTATCAGGTCTGGTCACTGCAGAGGAGACTGGAAAGAGTCCCTGTCCCCATCAATCTCACAGGTGAAGGGTCGCCTCTCCTGGGGGGTACTGTTTCTGACCTTGAATATTGGTATGTGAGTAGGTGAATAGGCATTTGTAGCACTTGCTGAGATCTGACGTTGATTATAAGCAGAGTTTGGCCAAACATGTTGTTTTCTCTGGAGTTGTGGAGGCTGAAGGGAGATTTAACAAATCTTTGTACGATCACAGAGTTATAGAATAGACAACTGGCGTAGTTGTCCCAGGACTGAAATATCACAGACTAGCAGGCATGCATTTACACTGAGGGGAGTTAATCTGAATGGAAATATGCCGGGCAAGTTTTTGTTCACATATTTTGGTGGGTACATGAAATGCCCTTCCAGGGCTGATACTCGAGGCAAGTATGACAGAGGCGATAAAGTCCCTTTTAAATAGGTGTTTGAATGAGCAGGGAATGGACAAGTGAGGATATTATATCAGCCGATGGCATTAGTTTAGTGGGGCATTAAATGATACTTTATTGATATGTTTCTGGACTTCATTGTTCAGTGTTCGATGTTGATCGGAATGTTGTTCCACCCTGGGACTGGATACAGCAAATCCAGCTGATTATATCAGTTCTTGTGAAATCTTCATCACCATCCACACCCTCATAGCAATAAATCAAACCTACGATACTTTCTTGACAGTTCCAAGCAAAGTTATTATCAAAACCCACATACATTACCACATACCTCATGGGCAGATTCCATTTCTTGTAGCTGCTGAGAAGAAAATAAGCACAACAGAATTTAATAAACTCTATGCAGTGAGAGTCAAAGATGAAGAAACAACCAACATACATAGAAATAAATTTGCAAATAAAAATAAATATGACGATGAAATTGAGTTGTAAACTCCTTGAATGTGAGTCTGTAGGTTGTGGAACGAGTTATTTGTTGGTGATTTAAGTTTGCCACAGTGGTTCAGGAGCCTGATGGTTGTAGGGGAACAACTGATCCTGAGCCTGGTGGCGTCGGACCATAAGGGTCCAGTATCCCTCTCCCAGATGTAGTGACGAGAAGAGGGCATGTCCTGAATAGTGGGCGTCTTTTGTCAGTGTTCCATGGGAATGTATAGAATGGTGTGGACGGGTTTGTCTGTGATGGACTGGGCTGTATCCACCCCTTTCTCTACACTTTCTCTTCACTAGATTGCTTTAGTAAACATGACATGATGTCGTCCAGGACTACAACACCTCACATCTGCAATAGTTAGTCATAAATATTCATTCTGACCTGCCGGGGTATTAAAAGCTGTCTTCCACTCATCCCCTTTATGAATGCGAATTCAGTCAGAAGAGTTCCTCAGGTTCAGTTTTGTGACGATCGTTGGAATAGTCCTGGGAAATTTCCCGGGATCATCATAGGTCAAAAACCTGGGAATGTCAGAGGCAGACTTGGAAACAGGGATTACAGTCTTGGGAACTCTGTAAGCTTCTGGGAGTCAGCCCAGGATGCTGCCATTGGGCCATAACAGGACCATGCTATGAAAACCACAGATACCGTCATGTGAGATTGACCTCAGGGGAAGAGATAAGGAGAAGTCTTTATTTGTCTTCCATTGTGTGATGCACCATCAATAACTCTCCAAGACATGAAGCGAGATATTGGCTTTTATTGACTGGAAGAAAGAACAAGCAGTAATTGACCACCATACTACATCCAGGAGACTGAGGGCCGGGCTCAGGCCTCAATCGCCTTATTACCGGGGTCTGTGGGAGGAGCCACAGGAGCAGTCAGCAGGGGGGCGTGTCCAGACAGGTATATGTAGTTCACCACACTGTGTCTATTCTGCCCCTGAATCTACTCACACTCACGTCCCAGTGGGATTTTGTACCGCTCGGTAAAATCGGAAAACATTCTTCTAAACGTCCAACGAATCTGGAGCAGATTGTTTTACTTTTTTTTCTTTGTAAAGAATGAATCTCTGTTGGAGCGTGTTTAATGCACCGTTCACTTTCTGACACAGGGGGTCCTGAAACAAAATCAATATTAAGATTCCGCCTCACCAACACCTGATCCAATTGTATTTCTAAACCCGAACCCTTTACATACCTTGAGCGGAATAAACAAACACACAGACCGGTATCCCAGCAACAGTCAGGACTTGCAGCCGAAGCAGACAAACAGGTTTGGTAAAACAATGCCGAGGACTGTTGGGGGTTGGGCAGAACACTCCGGGAGGGGGAGGTGGGGCAGAACACTCCGGGGGGGAGGGGAGGCACAGAATCATGCTTACACAGAGCCCGTCTGAGGGGCGAAAAGCAGATTTCCCTGACAGTGTGTAACCGTGGGGGCTCTCCCAGTCCGCGAGTAATAACCCCATACTGAACATACACGTAACTTTAAACATTAAAACGGGTTTAACGAGGTGGAAGATTCCAATAAAGACATGTGCGGTGCCTGGACAATGAAGACGTGAGCCTATTCAAAGCGGCAGGGTGAAGGGATACGGTTTATCCACCAGGAGGTCACAAACAAGGGGGATATTTCCCCGCTGCTGCATCGTCACATCCTTACCATGAAGCTGGTGGTGTGTTTCAGAATGCGTATGGTGTGTTGGCCATCAGTCGTGGCATTTATCTCAAGAACCACGTTGCAGCTCTCCAAAATTCTAGTTAGACATCACTGAGAATTTTGTGTCGGGTCTCGACTCCTCCTGATAGGAAAGACCTGGATGTCTTTCGAGAGGCATAGGAAATTTACCAGGGCATGTTTAGTTTTCGCTGTGTGCTGGTGTACGGCTGAATCACGACAAGCTGGAACTTGAACTTGAAACGGTTGGGGAAAGGCTGCTGGAATTTAAACATCCCTCACTGTAAACCAGCCAGCTCTACATTAACCCTCCTTCTCCCGCGGCAGATTCCTACACTCCTGAATGTGAAGACATTTGAGGATTCTGTACAAAACCGGGCCCCGATGGTTACGCTGTGGATAAAATCTTCTGGAATGATGAGCTGGATTGTTGTTACCTGTGAGACTGGCCACACTCAGGGTGGAAGGCTGATCATCCGCAGACATCCTACCATCGTGATGTAGGAGCCACTCAACATGTTTAAAAGATAAAAACACAAAGTAAAAAACAAATAAAAAATATATCTGAATGGCTGCTGCCTGTCGGTTACTGGTTCATATCCGCTTTACCTGGGGAAAATCACCGTGAGAGGGCAGAAATGCGGGATCCACTGTCAGAGAGCCGCTGCTGACCCTGGTGAACATAGAATCATAGAACTGAAACAGACCATTCGGCCCATCTAACTGGTGCCGAACTATCATGCTGCCTAGACCCATGGACCCGGTACCCCTCTTATCCATGTACCTATCCAGATTAATCTTGCGCTGGTCACAAACCGAGTGGCCAAATCCTGCTCCTATATATTATGGTCTATGGTCAGAGATCCCTCAAAGTAGCTGGTGAAGTTGTTAGACAAAAGACCATGTTACAAAGCATTAGGCCGTTTGGCCCATCGAATCTGTCCTGCCGTTCCGTCAAGATTGATTTCTTCTCCTGTTGGATCTCTCTTCAATTTCTCATCCCACTGTCCTATAGGGAGTCAGACATAATGTGTGACCTTAATTCAAAGATATTAGCTTGTCTTAGATGACGAGCTCAGAAATACTAAGGAAACCATATACAGAGCTGAGAAACAATGCTATTTCTAAGACCTGTAAGGCAAAGACATAAAAGATGGTGCTTCTTAAGTCTATTATTTTGATAATAAGATAAAAAGACTATTTAAAATATACTAATGAATTAATTTATAAATAGGCTAATGAACTCTTCCCGGGCTGCCAGCCAAGTACAGATATCGATTTTAACCGGTATTCGATGAGAACTCTGCCGGCTTCATCGGGGATGATGCAGGGGCAAATCTGGTCCAATGGACATGCCCAGGCATCATCATCCGGAGTCATTTCAGCTCGCTTGCAGTGGCTGGCGTCTATCCACATACTTTTAACTTCTACCTGAACTGCTGAATGGCTAATCAACCGTACTTGGTAAGGACCTTCCCACCGAGCTTCCAGGGATTCCTTATGCGGTTTCCTGACCAGGACCCAGTCGCCATGAATCAAGGTATGTCCTCCTGCTATTGGACCACTTCAAGCAGCAGAAACCGGCTGAGAATCAGACTGAACAGATCTGTCAGTTTTGCAAAATTGTCTACTAAACTATCTGACATAACATGTCAATCAGCCTCTCTGAGATCGAGAGCTTCCTGTAGTGACAGAGGTCGTCCCGTCACCACTTCTAATTGCCTACATTTCGTTCTCATTGTTGGGGCTGCCCTGATGCTCCATTTCATCAAACGGGGGCCATGGTACGTCTTCCTTGTGAGAGTTGGTCAGCCGTTGTTTGATGATGCCCATTTATTCCATCAACTTGTCTTGATCACGTTGGCGGATGTGGACAGTGAAAAGCCAGTCAATATTCATCATTCAACATAATTATTGACAAACATTTCCAGTGAGATGTGTCTTTGGTTTAAAGTCAATGGACCACGGCCATCCCATCGAGGAATATATTCCTGAATGGGGGTTCTGATTGTGTGTGTGACAGTAGGTTTCCTTGCTGGGATGGCTTCTACCCATCCTGTAAATGTGTCCACTGCTGATAGATATAAATATCCTTGGCTCGTTGGTGAAGTGACGTCATCCACTTGCAGATGTAAAAATGCATCAGGTGGGCAGCAGAGTTTGGTTGAGGTAGCTTCCCCGGTGATCCAGGTCTGTTTACTGTTTCATACATCTCTCGGCTGTCAGTCGGACTTGCATCATGAACTATGGATTTCACCTCCACTGGAAAAATCTGTCAATTACCTTTTGCACTCGAGTGTGTCCTCGGGAGTGGATTAGCCGTGTGAGATCAGGAAGCAGTCCAGCTGGTGCTACCAGACTATGAGTATTACCCCAGTCAGCGTCAGAAAAGTTTCTGTTATTCCCACTCTCTGTCTGCTGCCAATCAGCCAATGCTTTATCCATGCTACTATCATTCCTGAAATACCCTTCACTCTTATTTTCTTTAGCAGCCTCACCTTGTCAAAGGTTCTGAGAATCCAAGTGCACAATACCGACCACTTTTCCTGTCATGCTTTTTAAAGTCCTCAACGAAGTCAAACTGATTCGTCAGGCAAGGGTTTCTCTTCAGGGAACTCTGCAGACTCCGGCCTATTTTCTTATTTGGCTCCAAGTACCCCGAACCCTCATCCTTCCTAATCGACTCCGACATCTTCCCAACCTCTGAGCTCAGCTACTCACTCCTTCCCTTCTTGAAGCATGGAGTGACATTTACAATTTTAGACTTTCAGACATTTAATCCTAACTCCCTTTGCACATCACCATCAAATCTCAACTGATTCCTCAAATGACAGCCTCTACAACTCAATGTTATCGTCATTTTTGTTTTATTTGCACCCTTTAGTTTCACTGCACATCAGTTGTTTCTCTATCTTCGTCTTGTGTAGTTTTAATAAATTTGGTTGTGTTTTTTTCATACAGTATAAGCAGCAACAAGAAATTGATTCTCCATGAAGTATGTGATTTGATAATAAATTTACCTAGAACTGCTAAGAAAGGATTTTTGGCTTGATTTATTGCTAAAAGCGTTTGAATCATGATCACGGTTTCAAAAGAACAGATGCAATCAGCCAACTTTGCTATCTGCCTATATAATGTCCCCAATTGTCCATTCCCTGCACATTCATCTACCTATTTAAGAGCCTCTTGATCCCGCCTGCCATATTTGCCTCCAGTATCACTCCTGGAAGGACATTTCGTGCACCCACCACAGTGTGTCAACAAAAAATTGCCCCGCACACCTCCTTTCAACTTAAACCATCTCAGCTAAATGCTTGCCGCCCAGTCTGTGATATTTCAATCTTGGGACAACAAAACCAATTGTCTATTCTGTCTGTGACTCTGTAATCTTACAAACATTTGTTAAATCTTCCTTCAACCTCCACAGCTCCAGAGAATACAAGTTTGTCCAGTGTCTGCTTATAATCTACGTTGCGTCTCAACAATTGCTACACCTGCCCATTCACCTCCTCACATACCAATATTCTAGGTCCTAAACAATGCCCCCAGATGAGGTAACACTTCGCTTGTGAGTTTGACCAACTGTTCTCCGTCCCCTCTGCAGTGACCAGATCTGACCACTAGAAGGAACTACTTTTCTTCTTTCCGGGTGATTCCGTGTTCACGAGGATAATTCCGGGAACAAAGAAGTTACACGTATGAGGAGCGTTTGGCATTTGGGCCTGTACTCCCTGGAATTTAGGTGAATGCGGGGGGAGGGGGGGGGGGCGGTCATTGAAAACTACCGAGTGTTTGAAAAACTAAATAAGGTCGATGTTGAAAGAATTTTTCCTGTGTTGAACTACATGACAGAGCCTCAAAACTGAGGGGATTTTTTAGCCAGAGAATAATGGATCTGTGGAATGTGCTGGAGGTCAAGTCCGTGGGTAGATTTAAAGTGGAAGTTGACAGTTTCCTGTCTGCTCTGGACGTCAAAGCATATGGCGAAAAGATATGGAGTTGTTTGGGATCTGGAGTCAGCCATGCAGTGATAGTGGAACAGACTCGATGGGTTGAATGGCCTAATTCTTCTCCTACGTCTTATGATCTTATGAAAAGCATCTCCTGTTGGCTGCTCATTGTAATTCCTCTTCCATTCCCATTCCAACATGCCTGTCCATAGCCTTTCCTACCGCCACAATGAGATTACTCTCAGGTTGGAGGAGTAACATCATACCCTGGCTGCCTACCGACCTTACAGCATGAACATTGATTTCCCAACTTCCAAGAATTTCTCACCCCCCCCCCCCATTCTCCATGTTGGCTCCCCTCTCATCTCACCACATCTCCAGCAACTTTATCTGGTACCTCTCCTCCTTATCATTTTCCCATGGTCCACACTCCTCTTCCATCAGGTTCCTTCTTCAGCTGTTTATCTCTTCTCCGTATCACCTCCCAGTTTCCAACTTCACATCCTTTCCCCCAACCACTCACCTTTCCCCTCATCTATCACCTGCCCCCTTGAACTCCTTCCACTCCCACACCGCCCTTATTCTCCCTTCTGCCCCTTTCCTTTCTACTCTGCAAGAAGGGTCCCGACCTGAACCAGTAACTCATTATTCATCTCCAGACATGCTGCCTGATCTGATGAGTTCCTCTAGCATTTTGTGTGTATTACACTGTTATATAAATAGGAAAGAGAAAATCCCTGCAGAGCACCACCTCCAGGCAGAATACTCTCTATCTGCAACCACACTCTACCTTCAATGGAGAAGACAATTCTGTATCTGCACAGTCTAGCGCAGATCCCTGCAGAACACCACATGTCACTGACCTCCAGGCAGAATACCCTCTATCTGCACCCACCCTCTACCTTCTATAGAGAAGACAATTCGGTATCCACACATCCCAGCGCGGATCCCTGCAGAACACCACATGTCACTGACCTCCAGGCAGAATCCCCTCTATCTGAACCACCCTCTACCTTCTATGGAGAAGACAATTCCGTATCCACACATCCCGTGCCTCCTGACTCTGAATGAGCTTACCATGAGGAACTGATGCCTTGTTAATATCCATATACACCACATCCACTGCTCTAACTTCATCAGTACACTTTGTCACACCCTCAAGGAATTCAATACGATGTTTACAAAGATGTTACTGACACCAGAAGCTCTTGGTTATAGGGAAAAATTGAATGGGTTAATTTCAGTTCGAAGAAGGAGAGGTGATTTGATAGGTGTGTATAGTTTACGAGGGTATAGATAGGGTGGATAAAATTTTCCAGTTAGCTTGGGCGAACTACATGCGGAGATGATCGGTTAAGGGCGAAAGGTGAAAATTTTAAGGGAACATTCTCACTGAGAGTGTGGTGGGTGTGTGGAACGAGCTGCCAGCAGAAGTTCAACATTGACTAGAGTTTTGGATGACTACATGTGTGGGAGAGTTCAGTACAGATCGGTGGGAGCAGGCAGAGTAATAGCTCGGCAAGGTCTAGACCGGCTAAATGCCCTGGTCTGTGCTGGAGTGTTTAAAGAAAAAATGCTAACGTGAAGGGAAACTGCTGGCAAGTTCTAGAAGTAGAGACATGGATTGGAGCAGTGACGACACCCATGTTTCAGGAACTTCATTGATGATATTATAGTGTGTATCACTTGTTGTCATAGAGAACTGGCTTTGCTGTTAGACCTGGGCATCAGTATTTTATTCAGCCAACAGGACCTAGTCTGTTACTTCGTTAAGTCTTTCTGTAATCACCGACACTCTCGGTTGCCGGTGTCAAATTACTGTTAGTGACAGGATCGTCATTGTGAGGTAAGTCTAGTGTCTGTAGTGTGTCCGTCTTGTTGGATGCAATTGACCCAGATTTGTTCTTCAGCTGAGCATCCAATATCTGGTCCTCGTGCCGTCTCCATACAGGGTCTCCAGCATCCACTGGTCCTCTCGGTGATCAACTGCCAGGACTTTTTCTCCAATCTCGAAGTTCCGTGCCGATCTGCTGGAAACCGGCTCAACTGCTCTTCCTCCATAGATCCGGTTTCAGGATGTCTCGGCAAGATCTCAGACTCCTGTTCATGAACATCATTGCAGGTGTTTGATTTGTCGTCGCATGGACTGAGTTCCAATGCACCAAAAAGAAAAAAGCTGTTCACCTTGTGTTTCAGAGAAATGTCCTCCTTGTCCATAGTTTTGTTCGAATGCTTGAAGGTTTGGATAAAACTTTCAACTAACCCATTCATTTCTGTGTGGTAGAGAGCTGATTTGAAATATCTGATGCCATTTTCCTGCATGAATAGTCTAAACTCCCCTGACGTCTATTCTGGTCCATTGTCACACATAATTTGTTCACCATCAGCAACTTGTGGAGAAGGAAGTTGTCAGAGTGGAGAAAGAGCAGAGTGATCGAGTTCACTGGTATGACCTTCTGCCACTTTGAATAAGCATCCACAGCAGCCAGAAACATGGAATCCATGAAAAGCCCAGCAAAGTCAATATGCACATCTATCCACAATGAAGACGGCCATTCCCACAGGCGTAACGTGCCTGTAGGGGTGCATTTTGAACTTCGTGGCATCCCAAACAGCTTTTGCCCAAGTCTGCAATCTATCTCCTATTCCTGGCCAACACACGTAACTACGGACGAGACTCTTCATCTTCACTGTATCCAGCTGTCTTTCGTGCAGAGTTTCTAACACCCTGGTGCACAGTTTAGAGGGAAACACGGCACGAGGCACATCAGCGTTCTTTGACTTACCAACAGTTGGTCTCATCTCACTGAGAGCGCTGGAAACATAGGGCTGCCTATGAGCTGGCCATCCTTGCATGGTGATTTCATAGACTTCCGACAATGTTGGGTCAATCCTTGTTTCTCTTTCTGTTACTGAATGTGCTACTGGAGTTAATCCACCAATGAAGTCCCAAAACGTCGACTGCACTCTTTTCCATAGATGCTGCCTGGCCTGATGAGTTCCTCCAGCATTTTGTGTGTGTTGCTTGGACTTCCAGCATCTGCAGATTCTCTCGTTTTCCTTTAAAAAGGGAGCATGCCTTATGCAAAGGGAGCTTTGCATATGAGAATAGGGTTGAGTGAACACGGCCTTTCCTCCTTGGAGCGACGGAGGATGAGAGGTGACCTGATGGAGGTGTACAAGATTGTTATGGGTGATGAACAGACCTGATGGACAATGGGGTGAAGAGTTAACCATCCCCCCCTGAGAAACACGAACTATTACTGTTGCTATGCTGACCATGAGAAAGAGAGATGGAAAAACAAGCAAGAACATCGGCGACAGGTAAGAGAGAGGGGGAAATTGCTGATTAACCGTATTGTGACTCCTTTTTGAATTATTTACTGTTTCACTGCAAGGACAATAGTTTGCTCATAAACATTCCTCAGCGGACTGAAGGAGTGGCCTTATTTGATGGACACAGTCATTCAGGAATGATGGATAGCTGAGTCCCCGTGCGTAGGGATAAAAGACAGGTCTGGAGTTGGAATCCACAAGAAAGGTGGGGGCTTCGGAGACCGAACCAGGAGATCGGTCAGTAAAGCTCACAGTGTTACAGCAGGGCTGGTGGGGGCTTGTGTGTGTGTGTCCACTCATGCCAGAGTGACGAGTCCACCACAGAAGAACGGTCTAGCAGAAATACGGAGAGGTCATAACTGAATGACCACACCGATACGATGGTTTAAGAAAGCAAAGGAAGGTTTGCCTGACTGTAGCTGTTACATCTCGCTCGCTCGCTCTCTCTCGCTCGCTCTCTCTCTCTCTCCAACGATTACAATACAACAACCATAATTACATCAGCACTCGTGAACTGAACTGAACTTTATACTTTTCAATGACAATTTATTTACCCCTAGACATCGATAGAGCTTGTTTATTATTGATTATTATTATTCCTACACTTTTAGGTTTGTTACTGCTAACTTGTTTTATATGTATATTTGCATTATTGATATGGTCTTTGCTTATTTTTATTAATAAACACCTTTAGTTTGTTACCACCAGACTCCAACGAATTCTTCTTTCTCTGCTGGTTAGACACCCAGTTACGGGGCAGGTAACAAGATAATGAGAGTCATTGATCGTGGGGTTAGTCAAGGCTTTTTCCCCAGGGCTGAAATGGCTAGCACGAGAGGGTACAGTTTTAAGCTGCTTGGAAGTTGGTACAGAGGAGATGTCAGGGGTAAATTTGTTTACGCAGATTGTGGTGAGTGCTTGGAATGGGCTGCTGGCGGCAGTGGTGGAGGCAGAAACAATAGGGTATTTTAAGAGACTCCTGGATGGGTATATGTAGCTTAGAAAAATAGAGCGCTATGGGTAAGCCTAGTTTGTTCTAAGGTAGGGACATGTTCGGAACAGCTTTGTGGGCCGAAGCGCTTGCATGGAGCTGTAGGTTTTCTGTGTTTCTATGTTACATACCTCAAGCAGACTAAGCAAACACACAGGCCGGTATCCTAGCAACAGTAAGGACTTGCAGCCGAAGCAGACAGACAGGTTTGGTAAAACAATGCCGAGCACTGTTGGGGGTTGGGCAGAATCCCAACATTGAACAGAGCCCGTCTGAGGATCAAACAGCAGATTTCCTTCAGAAAGCCTCAGGACAGGGCGGCACTGTGTTGTCTCTCCCAGTCCATCAGTAATAACCCCACCAGCTGAACATACAGGTAACTTCAAACATTAAAATGAGATTAATGAGGAGAAAGATCCCAATGAAGACTCTTGGGGGACCTGGATAATGAAGACGTGTATCCACGAGGAGGTTGACAAACCTAGAGGGATATTCTTCCCGCTGCCCACATCATCACATCCTTACAATGTAGCTGGTCAGATGTTTAAGAATGTGTATGGAGTTTTGGACTTCATTAGTCGGGACATTAATCTCAAGGGCCATGTGACTGTACTTCCTTAGAAGGTTGGCGTCATTCAATGTTTGTAGTGAGATGTTGAAGATGTTCTATAGGTCAGTTGTGGAGAGCGCCCTCTTCTTTGTGGTGGCGTGTTGGGGAGGCAGCATTAAGAAGAGGGACGCCTCACGTCTTAATAAGCTGGTAAGGAAGGCGGGCTCTGTCGTGGGCAAAGTACTGGAGAGTATAACATCGGTAGCAGAGCGAAGGGCGCTGAGTAGGCTACGGTCAATTATGGAAAACCCTGAACATCCTCTACATAGCACCATCCAGAGACAGAGAAGCAGTTTCAGCGACAGGTTGCTATCGATGCAATGCTCCTCAGACAGGATGAAGAGATCAATCCTCCCCAATGCCATTTGGCTTTACAATTCAACCGCCAGGAGTAAGATAGGTTAAAGTGCCGGGGTTAGGACTCAATGTATTTAAGTAAACTACTTAAGAACTTTTTAAAAGCTATTATTAATGCTTTTTGAGAGGGTGATTTTAGATGCATATTATATTTTTACTGAGTTCTATCTATCTATCTATCTATCTATCTATCTATCTATCTATCTATCTATCTATCTATCTATCTATCTATCTATCTATCTAGTTAGACAACACTGAGAGTTTTGTGTCAGTTCTGGTCTCCTCCTGATAGGAAAGTCGTGGAGGTTTTCGAGAGGGAGATTAGGAAATTTACCCAGGGATTGTTTTGTTTCAGCCAGTATGCGGGTGTATGGCTGAATCACGGCAAACTGGAACTTGAACTTGAAGTGGTCGGGGAAAGGCTGTAAACATCCCTCACCGTAGACGAGCCAGTTCTACATTAACCCTCCATCTCCCTCGGCAGATTCCAACACTTCTGAATGTGAGGACGTTGGAGGATTCCCTCAAAGCAGCTGACAGGTTGATAGTGCGAAAGGCCATGATAGAAAGGATCACAATGGGAACATTAGGCCCATCGAGTCTGCCTACCATCCCACCATGACTGATTTCTTCTTCTGTGCACATTCTGTTTGATTTCTGATCCTCAGGGTTCTTCCGGGCCCGTGTCCGTATGTTGACGCAGTGGACAGAAGCTTCTGGAATGATGAGCTCGATTGTTGTTACCTGTGAGACTGGCCACACTCAGGGGGGAGGACTGATCATCAGCAGACACCCTCCCATCGTGATGTAGGAGCCACGAGCCATATTTAAATGAAAAAAACACAAATTTTATACAAACAAATAAAAATAGCCGTATCACACCGAATCGTTGGTCACTGATTCCTACCCGCTTTACCCTGGCCAAAGCAGCATGAGGGAGAGAAATGTGGGACACACCGTTAAAGAGTCGCTACTGACCGTGAACATAGAATTATAGAACCAAAAACAGGCCATTCATCCCACCTATCAGACGCCAAACTACCGTGCTGCCTCGACCCAACGACCGGATGCGTCGCTCCCCAAATCCCAGCCCTCATTACCTGTGCAGATCACTCTTAAATGTGGAAACCGAAGCCGCATCCACCACTTGCACTGGCAGCCCGTTCCACACTCTCACCCCCTGAGTGAATGTCCCCACCTCACCTTCCCCTTCGGCACTTCAATGGAAAAACGTCTGAAATAGCCTCTCACATTTTTGCAAGAGCGACCAGCCCCATTTATTTGGCAGCAGGACAGACCATCTTTGATTACCTAGAACATATATGTCAAACTCAAGGACCGCGGGCCGGATGGAATTATCTTTGGCCCGCGAGATAATATCTAATTACTATTAAAGCTGGCCCCAGTAATCGAAGCGCCTATGGCGTATTATATGGCTAATGCTAAGTTTATTCAGGTACCAGGTTTACGACACTATGAAATGAAACACAAGCATCTGGACAAGAAACAGAAGCTCCAGAAGGTAGAAGAGTTGAAAAGAAGTCTGGCGTCACAGCAGGCTATGTTCACAAAAGCCAAAACACAAAGTGAGGCTGCTGTAAAGGCTAGTTTTATTGTGGCAGCAGAGATGGCTAAATCAGCCCGGCCCTTTACCGAGGGAGAGTTTCTGAAGAGCTGCATGATGAAGGTGTGTGACGTCGTGTGTCCAGACAAAAAGCAGATGTTGGCTAATGTAAGCCTGAGTAGAAATACGGTTGCTGATCGCGTTTGTGAGATAGCCACTGATTTAAGAACACAGTTGATTGAAAGAAGCAAAGACTTTATTGCATACTCGCTTGCTGTGGATGAAAGTGCTGATATGATGGACACTGCACAGCTGGCTATCTTCATCCGAGGAGTGGACTCCAATTTGTGCGTTACAGAGGAAATATTGAACATTAAATCGATGCACGGGACAACATTAGGTCTACATTTGTGTTTGCTAATGCTTGATTTCAAACGGTTTATTAATAGAAAAGGTATGGCTCCCAAAACAATCTTAGCCGAAATAGCATCGTTTCTTTCTCGTTGCCTACTTTCTTGTCATCTACGACTGTAAGTTAATACCAATCATAAAAAGAATGCTTGCTAGGCAATCTGCTTCACAAAAAACGAAATTCGTAAAGTGAAACAATTTTAGATATAGCAGAGACTGAGTCACGAGAGCAGGTTGAAAAAACGAAGGCAACGAAAGCTGTGGGAGCACGAGCGTGTGCACAACTGATCCGGCCCGCATGAAGTTGCATTTTTCTCAATCCGGCCTGTGACCTAAAATGAGTTTGACACCCCTGACCTAGAAAGTTTATTCTAGACTGCACCTAAATTAGACTATGAGGCACCCCACAATTTAGTTACAATAATGTTACAAAATAAACATAATTATCCAGTATACAAACAACATACAGATTCTGCCAAATGACAACAGAATGACAAGACAATATTTGCGTGTGTAAGGAGTGTGTTGATCGAGCGCTGCCCGTCACAAGCCGAATGGCCGAATCCTGCTCCTGTATCTTATCGTCTCCCATCGTCGTGGAGCCTCAAATGCGGCTGCACGTGTTGATAGCCCGAAGGGCCATGAGATAAAGGAGCAAAATTAGAACATTCGGCCCTTCCAGTCTGCCTGCCATCCCATCATGACTGATTTCTTCTCCTGTGGAAACTATTTAATTTCTGATCCTTAGAGTTCTCCCGGGAGTTAAAAATAACGAGTGACCTTAATTCCAAAATTTTAGTTTATCTTAGAGTACAAACAAACATACAAATTCTCAGCAAACTAAACAAAGAGCTGAGAACGATGGCAAGAAGTGTAAGGCAAAAAAGTCAGCGCTTCTGAAAAATCTATCCCTTCCATAATAAGATAAAGGAACTTACTTTGATGACGATTGATTAACAGGATAATAAATTCTTCTCCTGCTTCCCGCCAGGTACAGGTGTCAACTTTAACCGATGTTTCCATTACAAACTCTGCCATCTTCATCGGGGATGATGCCTGTGCATGTCTATTCCAGTGGTATATATATTTCCGTCAGCCGCCCCGATTAGACATGCCCAGGCATCGTCCCTGACGAAGATGCAGAGTTTGGTATTGGCATGTTGATTGAAATAGACACCTGTACCTGGTTGGAAGCCTGAGAAGAGTTTAAACGTCATCTACGCCGGGAAAGCACTGGGTCCTTTATTTTAAATTAATACGCTGCATAATTTCAGTAAATGTAGCACATGTGTAATGTGCTCATCCTTAAACAATGAAAAGTGAGAAAGGTGATATATCGGTATGGAGAGGCCACTGCACAGGATTGGAAAATGTTGCAGAAAGTTGTAAACTCAGCCAGCTCCTTCATGGGCACTGGACTCCACAGCATCCAGGACACATTCAAAAGATGATGCCACAAAAAGGTGGCATCCATCATTAAGGACCCCCATGACCCAGGACATGCCTTCGTCTCATTGCTACCATCAAGGAGGACGTACAGGGTCCTAAAGAGCCACTCACTGTTTCAGGTACAGCATTTTTTCCCTCTACTATAAGATTTCTGAATGGACAATGAGCCCATGAACAGTTGCTCAGTATTTTCCCTCTCTTTTGCACTACTTTTTAAATATAATGTTGTACATAGTTGTTGTAATTTATACTTTTTATTACTATGTATTGCAATGTACTGCTGTCACAAAACAACAAATTTCACACATATGCTGCTGATATTAAACCTGATTCTGATTCACAAACACACACAGCTGGGCTCAGACATACAACACTCCCACATTCCTCCTTTTGTGACACCCTGCTTGCTCCGTGGCCCCCGGTATGAAGCTCAAACTGTTGCAACACCTGCCCTTTAAATTCATGGCTGAGGCTGTGTTGTGTCTGTTCGCTGTTTGAGTTTGATATTAAATGAAGAGCATTGAATGGGAAGAAAGGGTTGAATACACAAATAAAGATCTCCTCTGAAGGTATATGGGGTCCTGGTGAGAGCGTACATGGAACACTGTGTACAGGTCTGGTCTCTCTCCCAGAGAGTCAGTCTGTGGGATGAAGGGAATGAAGAGAAGGTTTCCCAGATTGATTTGGGGGAAGAGGAAGATGAAGAGGTGTCCTTGGAGAGATTATATGGACAGGATAGCGGTAAGAATGATGTTTCCGGGTTGTGGTTTGGAACCAGGGATCCAGACTCAAAATCAGAGGTCAGCTCAGCAGGACAGAGATGAGGAGAAAGTTTCTCACCCAGAGTGCGGTAAATATTTTTGAATTTTCCCCACAAGGTTTCTGAATTGAAAAGGCAAATTTGGTGTCTCAGCGATGTTGGGAACTTTGCATGAAAGTGGCGCTGAGGTGAAAGGTCAGGCATGTTCCGAATGGCGATGCATCCTCCTGTTTCTTATTTTCTAAAGCACAAGTTTGCCTTTGCGGTGAGAGCACCTCAGATCCATCAGCAGCCGCTGCAGTTATTTCATGTTCTCGTTATTTATTTCCCGAGAAAAATAAAAAAAAACGCTGGAGGAACTCAACGGGTCAGGCAGCGACTGCAGCGATCTGTGGGGGGAAGTGGACAATAGACATTTTGGGTTGAGACATTCCAGATGAAGGATCTCGACCAGGAAGGGCGACTGTACATTTCTCACCACAATTCTTCCAGGATGATGTTTCTTACTGCAGGTTCCAGCATGTGCAGTCTCTTGGGCCTCTCTTTTCAGAACTTCTCCCTTTCAGTCCTGCCTCAGACTGAACCAGGCTCTTCTCTCCGGCTTCATTTCTGTTCTGCTTCTTCTTTAGCCCATCACGCCTACGGGTCGCCAACAGCAGCTCGCCAGAGACCCCAATCCAGGGCCTGGGTTGATCGGCCCTGTGGCTTCTTTTTTCAGCACATGACTTCAGTTGTCTTCCAGGGGATGGTCCTTCCGATCCCGGGGATGGTCGTTCTGATCCCGGGGATGGTCCTTCTGATCCCAGGGGTGGTCCTTCTGATCCCAGGGGTGGTCCGTCTGATCCCAGGGGTGGTCCTTCTGATCACGGGGATGGTCCTTCTGATCCCAGGGGTGGTCCTTCTGATCCCGGGGATGGTCCTTCTGATCCCAGGGATGGTCCTTCTGATCCCAGGGGTGGTCCGTCTGATCCCAGGGATGGTCCTTCTGATCCCAGGGGTGAGGCCTTTGGAGATTCAGTTGATGCTTCTGTTGCACTGATTTTTTTTCACAAGCCCAACCCTCCTCTTTTCACAGCCGAGATTAGGCAGTCCAGGGCTACGTTTTCTTTACTGTTCCCACCTGTTAAACATTTTTCTGATCCCACCCTGATACGGAAATAGCCATGTTTTTCCCCAATGAACACATCCAGCAAAACCACGGTCAGTGCCCGACACTGCAGCGTGCAGGGGATCAGCAGCTCCCCGAAAGTGAAAGCATTCTGAATCAGGAAAGTGCTGGAGTTAACATGGCTTCAAAAGGACAGGCCGAGAGTTGGAACAAGGAGGAAATTTGTCCCGTCTGTCTGGATTTCTTCACCGATCCGGTGTCACTGCAGTGTGGACATAACTTCTGTCGCTCTTGTATCATACGGTGTTGGGAAAGGGAGGAGATCAAAAGCTCCAAATCAAAACCTGAATCTGAAAGGGAAGGAAAGTAAACGTCACTGCGAGGAACATGAGGAAGAATTGAAGCTGTTTTGTTAAACGGACAAGACACTGATCTGTCTGGTCCGTAGAGATGTGCGGGAACACAGAGAGCACCGCTTCATGACGATTAAAGAAGCTGTTAAAATCTACAAGGTAAAATCAACCTGAATTCGATACTGACCCCATCGTCAAGTGAATCTCCAAAGTCCGACCCTACCGCAAATTGAGCCTCTATATCCAACTTATCCTGACATCTTTCACCATCTCCAGCCGGATTCTACCACCAAACACATCTCTCCCTACACCCAGCCCACTCAGAATCGCTGTCTACGTCACTCCTTTATCCACTCGCTCCTCTCCCTCCTGGCACTGACACCTGCAAGCGGGACAAGTGCTACACCTGTCTCCTACCTGTCTCCTGCTGCTGTTATGTATTGAACCAGAGGTGATTAGGTAAAATAACCCTTAGGAGACAGTGCTCACAACAAGACTGAGCTCAACTTGAAATTTGATAGGAGAAAGTAAAGTCTGATGTTGTAGTATTTCACTGGAGTAAAGGAAATTACAATGGTCTGAAAGAGGAGTTGGCCAAAGCAAACTGGAAGAAGATGCTGGCAATGATGACAACAGAGCAGAAATGGTGTCAGTTTCTGGGAAAATGAGGAAGGTGCAGGATCGATGTATTCCAAAAATAAATAAATACTCAAATGGTAAAATAGTACAACTGTGGCAGACAAGGGAAGACAAGCTATTGTAAAGGCAAACAAGAGGGGCTACAACAAATCAAAAATTAGTAGGAAGACAGAGGATTCAGAAGCTTTAAATACCTACAGAGAGGAAATAAAATAATCATTGGGAGGAGAAGAATGAAATTTGAAACCAAGTTAGCAAACAGTATCAAAGTGGATAGTAGAAGTTGTTTTTTTCCAAGTAGGTAAATAACAGAGATGAGAGTGGTAATAGGATCACAAGAAAATGAGGCTGGATATACATTAACGGGGGACAAAGAGATGGCAGATGAACTAAATATTTTGCACCAGTCTTCACCGTGGAAGACACTAGCACTGTGCCAAGTGTTGAAGGGTGTGAGGGAAGGGAAGTGAGTGCAGTTACTGTTACAAGGGAGAAGGTGCTCAAAAAGCTGAAAGCCCTAAAGGTACATACGTCACTCGGACCAGATGAACTGCACCCTAGTGTTCTGAAAGAGGTAGCAATAGGCATTCTGGAGGCATTTGAAATGATCTTTCAAAAATCATTTGTCTCTGGCATCTTGTCAGAGGACCTGAAAATTTCAACTGTCGCTGCACTCTTTTAGTAAGGAGGAAGGCAGCAGAAAGGAAATTATAGACCACTTAGCTTCACCTCTGTGGTTTCGAAGATGTTGGGGTCAATTGTTAAGTATGCCCATATGGAATACTTCGTGACACAGGACAAGATAGGACAAAGTCAGTATGGTTTCCTCAAGGGAAAATCTTGCCTGACAAACCCGTTGGAATTCCTTGAGGAGTTACAAGTAGGATAAAGGGGATGTAGTAGATCAGGGGTGTCATTTTAGGTCACGGGCCGGATTGGGCAAAATGCAGCTTCATGCGGGCCGGATCAGTCGGGCGCATGCGAACGCAGCTTTCGTTGCCTCCGTTCTGTCTCTGCTATAACTACAAAGTGTTTCACTTCACAAATTCCGTTTCTTATGAAGAAGATCGCCGAGCAAGCACTATTTTTATGATTGGTATTAACTTACAGTTGTACAAGAAAGTTGTGCTGAGGGAGAGAAGAAACGATGCTACGTTGGCTGAGATTGTGACACTCAATATTTCATAATGCATTTTGCTTACATGTCGCAGAGCATCAAACAGTATCACTCATTTTTCACTTGCTGCTTCCAGACACCTGACATCTGTTGGTCTTAACCAGCCTGTCAACATCAGGCACCAGTTTCTGGGCAGTTCCGATTTTCATAATGTCATTTAGATGTTTGTGTGTCAGCTGCGAGTGCAGTTTGGATTTGTTAATGTTCATTATGGAAAACGCCTGCTCACAGAGATATCTTGTCCCGACGATGCAAAGGATCTTTGAGGCAAAGTCTGTCATCTTGGGGTACATTGGTCCGAGGTATTGATAGAATGAGTCCAGACTCACAGTCTCAAATTTATATTTCAAAGCCGAGTTACACTGAATTTCAATTAGTTCCTTTTGGAGTTCCTCCGGCACATCTGATGCTGCGGTGACGGCAAACGCCGAGCAAAATAGTGAGAATTCCTTCTCAAGCTGACTGAAGACTTGAAAATGATTCTGAAACTTACTTTCCAGCCGTGATATTTTGTCCTTATAGCTGTCCATGTTGTCATTATTACCATGAGCGACACACACAGACTGCAAAGACGGGAAATGAGCTGGGTTGCTCCGGGATAGTTGCATCTCCCACAGGCTTAATTTAATTTGAAAGGCACAAATGCTGTTGTAATATTCCGTAACAAGTTTGTTTGGGCCTTTGCATGTTAACATTAAACACATTTAAGTGCTCTGTTATATCCACCAAAAATGCAAGATCGTGAAGCCAGTCTGGGTCATCGAACTCTGCCACTGGCTTCCCTTTCTCATTGATGAATAGTCAAATTTCCGCACGTCATTGAAAGAAAATGTTTGAGCACAACACCTCTGCTCAACCAGTAGACTTCAGTGTGGTAGGGTAGGCCGTGTCCAATATTACTCTTCGTGCCAAGAGTTGCGAAGGTCGTGTTTAACACCCCCCACCCCCGTCGGCCGGTCCGCAAGAATATTCTCAATATTAAACCGGTCCACGGTACAAAACAGAGTGGGTACCCCTGGTGCTTATGCATTATTTCTACTTCCGGGTTGCGGGATTTTACTTCCGGTCTTTTCTGCCCCAGTGCGCATGCGTGTGACTAATCAATTTGGAGTCGATCTCGCCTTTTACTGAGGCCGAGGTAGTAGATGTTGGGCTTTTAAAGGTTGGTGACCACTACCCTAGAAAATGACACTGGAGAGGAGAAATGTGACAAAGGACATGGCAGAGGTACTTATTTAATATTGTGTGTCAATCCTCACTGTGAATGATAACAGCTGTACGTCAGAAATGTGAGAGTGTCAGGGGAGAGAAATGAGTGCTGTTGCTAATACTAAGGAGAGAGTGCGTGGGAAGATCGAAGGTCTGAAGGTACCTGGACCAGGTGGACCACACCCCAGTGTTTGGAAAGAGTTAGCTGAAGAGAATATGGGGGCATTAGTAATGATCTTTCAAGAATCACTATATCATTCAAGATGACTGGAAATTGCAAAGGTCACTTCACTCTTTAAGAAGGCAGAGCAGCTGGGGAAAGAATATTATAGGTGAGTTAGTCTGGATGTGGTGTGCTTGGGAAGATGTTGGAGTCCAGTGTTAAGGACGAGCTTTCGGGTACATGGAGGCACATGATAAAATAGGGCAAAGACAGCATGCCTTCCCTTAAGGGGAAATCTTGTCTGACAAATCTGTTGGAATTCTTCGAGGAACACAAAGCCAAGATAGACAAAGGATGATTTGGATGACAGAATTGTTGCCTTTGTGGCCAAGCTTGCAGACGATATGAAGATAGGTGAAGGGGCAAGTAGTGCTGCAGAAGCTCGGAATCTGGGGAAGGGCAGAGACAGATCAGGAAATGGGCAAATACGTGATAGATGGATTATCGGGTAGGGAAGTCATGCATGCACTTTGGTAGAAGGAATAAAGGCATAGACAATTTTGTAAACAGGGAGAAAATTCAAAAATCATAAGTGCAAAGGGACTTGGGTGACCTTGTGCGGGATTCCCTCATGGTTAACTTGCAGTTTGTGTCAGTTGTAAGATCGGAAAACTCAATGTTTGCTTTCATTTTGGGAGGATTAGAATACAAGAGCAAGGATGTAATGCTGAGGTTTTATAAGGCATTGGTCAGACCACACTTAGAGTATTGTGAGCAGTTTTGGGTCCCTTATATCGGAAAAGATGTGCTGGCATTGGAAAGGGTCCAGGAGGTTCACAAGAATGATTCCGGGAATGAAAGAGTTAACATATGAGGAGTGTTTGTTGGTTCTGGGCCTGTACTCACCGGAGTTTAGAAGAATGCCTAATTTATTATCCCCCTCAACCCTATTCTCCCACCTCCTCCCCATAACTTTTGAGACTCTGACTAATCAAGAAGTTTACCTATCAACTTGTGCTTTAAAGATCACACTGGAGGATGAAAATCAGCGGATGCTGGTAATCCAATCTACACAGGTCCTGATGAAGGGTCTTGCCTGGTCTCCTGTCTGGAGAGAGTTGATGTCTGGAGGATGTGGGTGGACCAGATGACACAGCCTCCGACTGGAGGATGAAAATCTGCGGATGCTGGTAATCCAAGCTACACAGGTCCTGATGAAGGGTCTTGCCTGGTCTCCTGTCTGGAGAGAGTTGATGTCTGGAGGATGTGGGTGGACCAGATGACACAGCCTCCGACTGGAGGATGAAAATCTGCGGATGCTGGTAATCCAAGCTACACAGGTCCTGATGAAGGGTCTTGCCTGGTCTCCTGTCTGGAGAGAGTTGATGTCTGGAGGATGTGGGTGGACCAGATGACACAGCCTCCGACTGGAGGATGAAAATCTGCGGATGCTGGTAATCCAATCTACACAGGTCCTGATGAAGGGTCTTGCCTGGTCTCCTGTCTGGAGAGAGTTGATGTCTGGAGGATGTGGTTGGGTCGAGGACCAGATGACACAGCCTCCGACTGGAGGATGAAAATCTGCGGATGCTGGTAATCCAAGCTACACAGGTCCTGATGAAGGGTCTTGCCTGTCTCCTGTCTGGAGAGAGTTGATGTCTGGAGGATGTGGTTGGGTCGAGGACCAGATGACACAGCCTCCGACTGGAGGATGAAAATCTGCGGATGCTGGTAATCCAAGCTACACAGGTCCTGATGAAGGTCTTGCCTGGTCTCCTGTCTGGAGAGAGTTGATGTCTGGAGGATGTGGGTGGGTCGAGGACCAGATGGCACAGCCTCCGACTGGAGGATGAAAATCTGCGGATGCTGGTAATCCAAGCTACACAGGTCCTGATGAAGGTCTTGCCTGGTCTCCTGTCTGGAGAGAGTTGATGTCTGGAGGATGTGGGTGGGTCGAGGACCAGATGGCACAGCCTCCGACTGGAGGATGAAAATCTGCGGATGCTGGTAATCCAAGCTACACAGGTCCTGATGAAGGGTCTTGCCTGGTCTCCTGTCTGGAGAGAGTTGATGTCTGGAGGATGTGGTTGGGTCGAGGACCAGATGGCACAGCCTCCGACTGGAGGATGAAAATCTGCGGATGCTGGTAATCCAAGCTACACAGGTCCTGATGAAGGTCTTGCCTGGTCTCCTGTCTGGAGAGAGTTGATGTCTGGAGGATGTGGGTGGGTCGAGGACCAGATGGCACAGCCTCCGACTGGAGGATGAAAATCTGCGGATGCTGGTAATCCAAGCTACACAGGTCCTGATGAAGGTCTTGCCTGGTCTCCTGTCTGGAGAGAGTTGATGTCTGGAGGATGTGGGTGGGTCGAGGACCAGATGGCACAGCCTCCGACTGGAGGATGCTCATTTAGAACGGAGACGAGGAGGAATTCCTTTCGCCAGAGAATAGTGAATCTGCAGCAGGCAGCTGCGGAGGACAAATAATTGTGTATATTTAAAGTAGATTAACACACACAAAATGCTGGAGGAACTCAGCAGGCCAGGAAGCATCTATGGATAAGAGTAGACAGTCGACGGCTTGGGCTGAAACCCTTCATCAGGACCTGTGTTGCTTAAGGATCTGTGCATTTCCATCCCGTGTCCTAGTGAGGGGTTGTGGGTGATTGGGTTGTGGGAAAGGGGACAAAGGAATACTCATCCCCTGCATCGCTTTAAGAACTGTTTAAGCTGCCGCACAGCAGCTGTTTTCCGGTTACATTAGTGTTTGTTTACTTTTGGGGGGTTTGTTTTCAGTGTTTAATAAACGTGTTATTTGTTATAAAAACCCTTGCCTAACTCACATATATTTATTGTTGCCTGAATACGTAACACTACACACACAGTTCACCCACAGGCTTTCCACCCCTCCCCCACCTGGTTCTGGTTCAATCACCCAGTCATCTCTTCCATACTGGTTCCCATTATCACCTCCTTTACTTCCCACTTCAACTTCCTTCAACTTCCCACTTCACACTCACAAATGAATGTGAACATTGAATGAAGGGCCTGTTCCTGTGCTGTACTGTTCTATGTTCTCTGTTCCCAGTTTCGAAGAATGGGAGTAGATCTCAGGGAAACACAAAATTCTTTCAGGGGTCAACAGGCAGGATACAGGGAAGATGTTTCCCCTGACTGAGGAGTCAAAGGTCAGGGGTCACTGTCCGTTTGGAATTATCAGCACGGGGGTGCGTACAGCATAGAAATGTTCCCTTTGACCCATCGCCTCTGTGCTGATCTATTTACCCATCTACATTCATCCCATTGGCCGGCATTAGGTCAGTTTCCCTCTGTGTCTTGCCTGTTGAAGTGTCTGTCCAAGTGTCTCTTAAACACAGAGGACTGGAGGCCTGTGACCTGCAGAGGTCGGTGCTGGGGCCGGGTTGTTTGTCATTCATATTAATGAATTGTATGAGAATGTAGATGACACAGTTAGTAGGTTTGTGGGTGACACTAAAATTCATGGTATAGTACACCGGGTTCTTGATCAACTGTAGAGTCGGGTACAGTGACAATGTTTTAAAATTCATCTTGCCAGGGATGTGGATAAGAAAGGTGGAAAGGAATAATGGGCAAATGGGACCAGCTCACTAAAGCAAGCTGGTCGGTACGAACAAGTTGGGCCAAAGAGCCTCTGTGACCTCCTGTTTTAATCCATTCACTCAACCCCTTCCCATCTTAATCCACCCCTTTCCTGTACTCGTTTCTGCTGTCTCTCTCCCCTATTTATTTCTGCTCTTGAGGGAAGATGTCGATCTGAAACGTAGACTGTCTATCTCTCTCCACACATGCTGCCTGACCCGCTCGGTTCCTCCAGCATTTTGTGTCTGTTTGATCGGGAAATCTCTGCTCTCCGTCCAGCGGAAGGATATTGGAGAGATATTAGTTGCCCACCCGCTTCCCTGGGAAAGGTTGCCTGTCGGCAACCCGACTGCGCCTAAGGCCCACGGGCTTTCCACTGGTCCTGGGGACGCTTTGCCCGAGTGTTCCCCCAGTCTCTGGGGCAGCGCTGCCCAAGTCTCCCCCCGATCCCCGGGGACTCTCTAATTCTCTGCTTCTCCCCCCAGTCTCTGTCACCCTGGAAACGGCGAGTCCGTGTCTCGAGGTGTCTGAGGATCGGAAGAGTGTGAGATGTACCCGGACCCGGAGAGAGCTCCCTGACACCGGGAAGAGATTCACAAATCGGGCTTGTGTGCTGGGATCGGAGGGATTCACATCGGGGAGACATTACTGGGAGGTGGAGGTGACAGGGATTCAGGACTGGGGTCTGGGAGTTGCTGCAGGGTCTGTGGAGAGGAAGAGAGGGGTCGGACTGAGTCCGGAGACCAGATTCTGGGTCATTGGGCGGTGTTATGACGTGTTACTTCGGAATTATGACATGATGAAAGTTCGTACCTCCCCTGAGTCCCGTCTCGCTGCCGGTCCCATCCCCAGGAGGGTGGGAGTTTATCTCAGTTATGAGTCCGGGACAGTTTCATTTTACAACGCGGAGACCAAGTCCCATCTCCACAGCTTCACAGGGAAACTTTATCCTTACTTTGTGACTGGGGATGAAAACCAGTGGCTGAGAATCTGCTCCGGTTCCGCTCCAGGTCTGTAAACGGGTCGGGTCCTGGGACTGGCGTCAGGAGTAAGATCACTGTAAATGTAAATATGCGGAGAGTGAAATAATCATGAGATGAGAATTATCGATCCATTAATTTTAACTCGTTCATCGCGTCCAACAACAGAATAGAATAGGGTCCTGAGCTCCCCCGGGTCCTACAGTCCACCCGAACTGAGACAGGTTAAATGGGACAAGTGGGGGCGGTGCTGACCGGAAAAGACAGTGAAGATTGTTCATTAAGTTCATCTGCCATTTCTTTGTCAACCATTACTACTTCATCAGCATCATTTTCCAGTGGTCCAGTATCAACTCTCATCTCCCTTTCACTCTTCATGTAACTGAAAACTAAACTTTTAGTATCCTGATTTATATTATTGGTCAGGTTGCCCTCATATTTCGTCTTTACCATTCTTATGGCTTTTTTCATTGCTTTTTGTTGGATTTTAAGATCATCCCAATAATCCAACATCCCACTCACCTTTGCTACCTTATATGCCATTTCCTTAGGCTTAACACAGTCCTTAACTTCCCTTGTCAGCCACGGATTCCTACCCCTGCCATTTGAGAACTTCTTCGGTGGGACATGTCTCTCCTGCTATTCCCACCTCTGTTAAGCCGTCATCCCTAGAGTAACGTCCCGATACAATTGGGACGTTTCCATTATTATATGCCTTTGCCTGTTCAATACTGTGAATTAATTTAAAGTCAGTCCTATAACTTAATAAAGTTTTTATCTGAAAACTATCAACCCCTCAAAGATTGTACCGAAGACCGCATTTAATTTTTTTCACCCATATCTGCTTCACACTGAAATAGTATGTGTTTAAAAGTTTCATAATGACAAAATGTACACGACAGTTATATGAAGCAAGGTTAGCAGAGCTGGGACTTTTCTCTTTGGAGCGTATAAGAATGAGAGGGGACTTGATAGAGGTCTACAAGAGTATGAGAGGCATAGATAGGGTGGATAGTCAGTACCCATTTCCCAGGGCACCAATAGCAAACACCAGAGGGCATAGGTACAAAATTAAGGGATGGAAGTTTAGGGGAGACTTCAGGGGTAAGTTTTTTATACAGAGGGTTCTGAGTGCCTGGAATGACTTGCCAGGGTTGGTGGTGGAGGCTAAAACATTAGGGATATTTAAGAACCTCTTGGACAGGCACATGGATGAAAGAAAATTAGAGGATTATGGGGTAGTGAGGGTTTAGTACTTTTTTTAAGGATTATATGGGTTGGCACAACATGGAGGGCTGAAGTGCCTGTTCTGTGCTGTAATGTTCTATGGTTCTATGGTCCTATGACACAGAATGAAGTTTTCTAATTAGATACAAGGCATAATTCAGCATAGTGTTGGCAATTCTAAGTCGTGTCAATATCATTCCTTCCCTTCCTGTTTTAAGCCCTTCTTCCATAAACCCAACTTGTTTATGTATTCTGTAAAGGTGTCAGTCCTTATGTCAATTTTCCTACAGATCTTGCCATAAGTCCTGAATTCTTAACCCTACCATCCCCTTAGCTTCTGATATGCGAAGTGGAATGTCTATATCCACAGTTGAACTTCTAACAGGTTTTGTTGCTAAACAGTCAACCCCATCATTTCCCTCAACAGTGCGATGTGCAGGGCCCATAAGGTGCAGACATATGAACCGAACTCTGTATATGAAATAATGCTTGATGAGTTTCCAACAGTCAATCTGACCTACTGCTAGAATGTCCTGTTTTAAGGCTCATCAAAACCGAAAGAGAATCTGAACAAATTACAAGTTTGCAAGGACCAATTTCCTCCACACACTGTAACCCTAAAATCAAAGCAAAGAATTCTGCTCCATAGACCCACAGAAGGCTGGTAAGTGATTTCTTTATCATTACCTACAACTCAGGCACACACAAAAAATGAAAACAGACACACCAACATTCCCAGTTAAATTATGTTTTAATCCATCTGTAAAAATGCTGACCGTATGATAATAACTTTCATTAATATACTCATGAACCAACAGACTCTCAGGCAGAACAGAATCCAGTTGTGTAACCTAAAATTAACTACAGTCATTGGAAAAAACATCAAAGTGGGGTTACCGAGAAAGCTACAGTGGAACATATTGTATCATCCAATACACCCATATTCCCAGCGTTATAAGAACCCAGCCACCCAGAACTGAAAGCATTCTTCTTGTGATGTTCCCAACCAACCTTTAGCACAGGATGTTCAATCCAATTTGTTAACGTCAACTTCTACCTCTGTCCTTGTAAGGGCAATTGTCCCATTTCAACCAGTAAAGCCAAAACAGGGGACGACCTGACTTAACCACAACACAATCTCAAAGCACGAAATGTATCACACCCAAACATCATAAAGTTGAAGAAGAAGGTGATCTATAAACCACAAACATAATCCAGAACAGATCCAATTAAACAAACGAGATTGGTCAACACATATTTTCATGTAACACCCCAGAATACTCACAGATATAATGAAGAGTATTTAAAGTTTCTTTACATTTATCTATTGTTTTCTGATCCGGTGCTTCCATGTCAGCTTTTATTATCCATCCACATGCCTGGAAATCTTACCACTGACACCTTTTAAAGAGTTTGACCATATTATTTCCAATCAAGTGCAGGTCTGCTAATCCTGTTTGTAAAGCACATAATTTGTGTTTTTGCTACTGAAAGCTTAAATCCCATCTATTCGCCGACTGTTCGACCTTACTAATTGTTAAAACATCCTATATACAATAAAAGTGAAATTTCTACCTCTAATCCATAAACCTCCATCATTTGCATATAGGGATTTACAGAATGAAAAACCTATCTCAGAGAAAAATATTATTAATAACAATATAACATAATAAATACTGCCTGTGGGATCCCAGTCTCTATCTCATAACAACCTGAATATAACTTTCCCACCCATACCTGATACAAAACGTTCAATTAAAACAACTCAAAGTTAGATAATAGCCCCTCCATCCTCATTTCCACAATTTCATAAAAATCCTTTCCTTCCATAAATACCATCTGCCTTTTGAATAATGAAAATACTGCTGTTACAACATCTATATTTAACTGTGCTTTCCTAATATCATCTTCCAAATATAAAAATGAATTCAATGTCATACTTGCCCATCCATACTTTTACAAGACATACAAATAGAAACAATCAGAAAAAATTGTACAATAGCCCTCTCAATTGCATTTCCAAATAGTAATCAAAAGTCCATCCTTCAATAAATATTATTTGCCTTTTCAATAATAAAAATATTGCTATTACAACATCTTTATTTAACTGTACTTTCCTAATATGATCTTCCAAACCCAGACTGATTCCAATGTTATTTAATAGACAATAGACAATAGGTGCAGAAGTAGACCATTCGGCCCTTCGAGCCTGCACTGCCAATTTGAGATCATGGCTGATCAATTCCTATCAATACCCAGTTCCTGCCTTGTCCCCATATCCCTTGATTCCCCTATCCATAAGATACCTATCTAGCTCCTTCTTGAAAGCATCCAGAGAATTGGCCTCCACTACCTTCCGAGGCAGTGCATTCCAGACCCCCACAACTCTCTGGGAGAAGAAGTTTTTCCTTAACTCTGTCCTAAATGACCTACCCCTTATTCTCAAACCATGCCCTCTGGTACTGGACTCTCCCAGCATCTGGAACATATTTCCTGCCTCTATCTTGTCCAATCCCTTAATAATCTTATATGTTTCAATTAGATCCCCTCTCAATCTCCTTAATTCCAGCGTGTACAGGCATGTACAGCGTGTAAGGCAGAAAGTAGCCAGGGTATCAAAGGTTATGGTGAGAAGGCAGGTGAGTGGGACTAAATGGGAGAATGGATCAGCTCATGATAAAATGGCAGAGCAGACTCGATGGGCCGAATGACCGACTTCTGCTCCTTTGTCTTATGGTCTTATTCTACCATTCCAAACTCCCCTCTGATAAAACGTGAAATTACCTCTTTTATCAAAAATATAATTCAAACACCTGATTACCATACATTCCACAAGTTTACATAAATGAGACTTTAATGATATTGGTCTAGAAGAAGGAGGATCAGACGGGGAGATCCAGGTTTTAGAATGGGAACTACTACAACCATTTTCCATGAGAAAAGTAGATGGCTAAACCTCCAAATACGATTCAGAAAGTTAATATTCTCACAAAAGAAAATTACACACATAACTGTTGAATCAAGATTTTCCACAAGTTCATGATACATTTTATTCCCATTCACAACGCTATTCTCTGCCCCTTTCCTTATAAAACTGACAACACCACCCCTCTATCAACAAACCCGTCAAGCCAAACGACAATATAATCCTGCACAGCAATAAAACTTAAAATGTGCAGCTTTCCTGAACAGATATAACATCGGAAGAATCTGACAAATCAGAAATAAACTACTTAAAGTGTTGCCCATGTAAAATCAGGCTTCTTGCATTTCACTTCAATATTTCAATCCCATTACATATCTTCACAAGTAGACTGGGATGCAGAAACCCCCACAAATCAGAGCTTCATTTACAGGTTCCCACAAAACACCAGTTACACCAAGATACCTTTCTGCAGCTTTCACAATAATTTTAATTTCCTCAGCAGGATGAGATGTCTGAGCAGTACAATTCACCACATCGGTTATAAACATCACAAACTTCATTTTATCCAGCAGTGAAGTATCTCTGGTGAGAGAACTGTGATGCCGGCATATATCCACTGACGTCACAGTCTGTTCTCTGAATGGGATCACTTTATCCAGTTTACCTGCTCTGCTTGCTGTACTTGTCCTTGAACAGGCCCTTCTGCTCACTGTGTTGTTCTGAACTCATTGAGCTGATCATTTCATGCCTTACTAAACCAATCCCTTCTGCCTACACAAGGCACACATCCCTCCATTCTCCTCACATTCACGTGGTATCTAATAGCCTCTTTCACATCTGCCTCCACCACCACCCGATATTCACTCCAAACTCCCACCACAATGGGAATGAAAAACAAAACTTGAAACGCAAATCTCCTTTAAACATCCTGAGTCAGGTTTTTAAAATCATTGTCTTTTCTAATTGTTTTTTTTTCAACAGCAGCTATGCAGAGAAAAGATACAAAATGAACTAAATTACAAAATACTTCAATAGTGCAAAAAGGACCAATGAGGATGTGTTCCCCCTTTCTCCTGAAGTGCATGCCCACTGGCATTGGACATTTCCTCCTTAGAGAAAAAATCCCGGCTGTCCACTCTGTCTGTGTCTCTCACATTCCTGTAAACGTCTGTCAGACCTCCCTCAGCCTCTGCCACTCCGGAGAAAATTCCCCGAGATTGTCCGGTCTCACTTTATCCAGGCAGCATCCTGTTAAGCCTCTTCCACTCACCATCCAAAATCTCCGCATTATTCCTGTCTTCGAATGCAATTCCCTAGATGTGGTTAAACTAGAGATTTATACAACTGCAGCATAACTACGTGACAACGGAACCACTATCTGGGAGTTATGAACTCGGATTCCAAGATCTCCCTGTAGGTCAACACAGTCCAATCTCGCCCCATGAATATAACAGCAAAGAGAAAATGCTGAGGCTTTATAAGACACGAGTCAGGCCACACTTGGAGTATTGTCAACAGTGTTGGGCCCCACATCTCAGACAGGATGTGTTGTCATTGGAGAGACTCCACAGGAAGTTCAGAAAGATGATTTCAGAAATGAAGGGGTTAAAATATGAGGAGCGCTTGGCAGCTTTGACCCTGTGCTCACTGGAACTCAGAAAAATGTGGGGCATCTCATTGAAACCTACCGAATGTTGAAAGGACTGGATAAGGTGGATGTGGAGAAGGTATTTCCTGTGGTGGGGCACAGCCACAAAGTCGAGGGGCCACCTTTTCAAACAGAGGTAAGCAGGTTATTTTTTTATTAGCCAAGGTGTATTGGATCTGTGGAATGCTCTGCCACAGACTGCGGTGGAGCCACCTTTCTATCATGGCTGGCTCAATGGCTGAATGGCCCAATTCTGTTCCTATGCCTTATGGACTTATGAACACAAGCCCCCTCAATCATGATGAATCTCCTCTGCACTCTTCCAGCACAAAACATCCTTTGTACAGAATGCTAAGCGGAACTGAATGCAACTTTTCAAGAACGTTGTCAAGTCAGGCAGCATCTGTTGAGGGGAATAGAGTCGACGGTTGGGACAGAACCCCTCCCTTGCGGCACTAACACAGGCCCTTCGGCCCATCCTTTCCATGCTGTCCTCCTGTCCATTTAAACTAATCCCTCTTGCCTGTCTTTGACACAGAACACAGAAATCTACAGCACATTACAACACAATGTTGTACCGACCATGTAACCTACTCTAGAGACTGCCTAGGATTTCCTGACCGTATATCCCTCTATGTTTGTAAGCTCCATGTACCTATCTAAGAATCTCTTAAAATATCCTATTGTATCCACCTCCACCATCGCTGCCGGCAGCCCATTCCATGGCTGTGTAAGAAACTAACCCCTGACGTTCCCTCAGTACTGACTTCCGAACAGCTTAAAACTACGTCCCCTCGTGTTAGTCACTTCAAGCCTGGGAAAATGTCTCTGGCTATCCACATGGTCAAAGCCTCTCATCATCTTATACACCTCTGTCAGGTCACCTCTCATCCTCCGTCGCTCCAAGAAGGAAAGGCCAAATTCACTCAATCTATTCTCATAAGGCATGCTCTCCAATCCAAGAGCAACATCCTTGTAAATCTACTCTACACTCTCTATAGTATCCACATCCTTCCTGTAGTGAGGCCACCAGAACTGAACACAGGACTCCCAAGTGGGGTCCAACTAAACCCACAGCCCTGCCGTGTTGGGGTACAATTACTTATGTACAGGTTAGGAGAAATATAGCTTCAACATCACCTAACATCTCTTGAACTCAATCCCACGGCTGATGAAGGCCATCACAACAGACCCCTTCCTAACAACACTGCCAACCTGCAGATCAGCTTTGAGTGTCGTATGGACATGGACCCCAAGATCTCTCTGACCCTTCATACTGCCAAGAGTCTCAGCATTAATATTATATTCTGTGTTCAAATTTGACCTACAGAAATGAATCTCTTCATCTGTGTTGAACTCCATCTGCCACTTTCCAGTTCTGCATCCGAGGTGAGGAAATAGATTGCTGAGCCTCTGGCTAGGATCATTATGTCCTCATTGTCCAGGGGAATGGTACCGGAGGGAGGCGGATGTTGTCCCCTTGTTCAAAAAGGGTAGTAGGGATAGTCCGGATAATTATAGATCATCTGTGGTGGGAAAGCTGTTGGAAAAGATTCACAAAGTTAGGGTCTATTGGCATTTAGAGAATCATGGTCTGATCAGTGACAGTCAGCATGGCTTTCTGAAGGGCAGATCGTGTCTAACAAGCCAGATGGGAGTTCTTTTAGGAAGTGACCAGGCATATAGATGAGGGTACTGCAGTAGATGTAATCTACATGGATTTTAGTAATGCATTTGATAAGGTTCCACACGGTAGGCTTATTCAGAAAGACAGAAGGCATGGGATCCAGGGATGTTTGACCAGGTGGATTCAGAGTTGGCTTGCCTGCAGAAAGCAGAGAGTTGTGGTGGAGGGAGTACATTCGGATTGGAGGGTTGTGACTAGTCGTGTCCCACAAGGATCAGTTCTGGGACCACTGCCTTTCGTGATTTTTATTAATGACCTGGATGTGGGGGTAGAAGGATGGGTTGGCAAGTTTGCAGAAGACACAAAGGTTGGTGGTGTTGTGGACAGTGCAGAGGATTGTCAAAGATTGCAGAGAGACATTGATAGGATGCAGGAGTGGGCTGAGAAGTGGCAGATAGAGTTCAACCTGGAGAAGCGTGAGGTGGTACACTTTGGAAGGACAAACTCCAAGGCACAGTACAAAGTAAATGGCAGGATACTTGGAAGTGTGGAGGAGCAGAGGGATCTGGGGCTACATGTCCCAGATGTGGAAGCACTGGAAAGGGTACAGAGGAGATTTACCAGAATGCTGCCTGGTTTAGAGAGCATGGATTATGATCAGAGATTAAGGGAGCTAGGGCTTTACTCTCTGGAGAAAAGATGAGAGGAGAAATGATATAGGTCTCGTTGATATTAAGGGGAATAGATAGAGTGGACAGCCAGCGCCTCTTCCCCAGGGCACCAATGCTCAATACAAGAGGACATGGCTTTAAGGTAAGGGGAGGGAAGTTCAAGGGGGATATTAGAGGAAGATTTTACACTCAGAGAGTGGTTGGTGCGTGGAATTCACTGCCCGAGTCAGTGGTGGAGGCAGATACACTCGTGAAGTTTAAGAGACAACTAGACAGGTATATGGAGGAATTTAAGCTTAGGGAGGCAGATTTAAGGGTCGGCACAACATTGTGGGCCGAAGGGCCTGTACTGTGATGTACTGTTCTGTGTTCTATCTATTTCTCGCTGGAATCTCTCTTTTAATTTAATTTTTTATTGAAGGCAGGACACAGCACAGAAAAAGTAATGCATTACATTTTCCTCCATTTTGCTTTTATACCTTACCCCTGAACAACACCACAACGTCATCAGTGGGGCCTTCTGGGAGTTGTAGTCATTGTTCCTCGCTCGCTCCCTGTCAAAGCATGTTTCGTCAGCCACCACAGACGGCACCGAAACAGACCCACCGAGGCGCGAAGGGGAATCACACCCGTCCTTGTGGGCGCCGAGGCCGGCGATACCGTCAGAAGCGAATCGCTGATCTCCGCCATGGCGATGGAGCGGAAGAGGAGGGGCTGATCATGGCCGATTTCCTCCAGCCTATCGTAGCATAGACTTTACACTGACCCCTGATGTCATTGGCTGTAATGTCTGTCGCTCAAATGGGAACTCGAGGGTGATTAGTTTATGTGAACGTCAGTCAGCCTTCCTGTCTTTATGAGTTTGGATTTGGATTTATAACGGGACAGGAAGCAAATTGGGAGAAATGTGAGTTTTTATGTGATGGTGCATCACTCTCCGAGTAACATTATTAACAATAAAAGGGCAAAGGCCGTGGTGAGGAAGGAGGTGATTTACTGGAGGTTATATGGAGATAATATTGGAAGGGATATCAAACTTGGAATTGTTTGGGATATGATTTAGAAAAAGGGGGGGGGGGATTTGTGGGGATCATAATATTCCAGTGTTGATTAATGAGGGCAAAATGATTGTTACTGAAACAGGGAAGGTTGTGTTACTGGCTGGGTCATTTGCTGAGATTCATAATCAGGATAATTTAAGTGAAGAAGTTAAAAAATGTAGGGATATGTTTTTCAGTGAATACCCTGATGTGCTGGAAGTCAGCTGTAGCAATGATATTATCACTGATGGAGAGATTTCTTTGTATGAATTTAAGAAGTCTACTAATAATGCAGGTCAGGTGTCCCCAGGAAAGAGTAATATTTGAAATTGTAATTGTATATAATTCTCTTCTGTGAAAATCTCAAATGTTTCAATTGTGCATCTACTTTGCTCATGGAAAATGGAAATAGTCGTGCCTATTCTAAAACCTGGCAGATCCCCATTTGATGCTTCTAGTTAAGGGCCTATATCGTGAATGTCTCATTTATGTAAACTTAGGGAATGTATGGTAATCAAGTGCTTGAGTTGTATTTTGGAAAGAGTGGTGATAACGTGTTTTATTAGAGTGGGTTTTGGAAGTGTAAAATGACATTAGATTCAGTTTTAGGTTTGGAAAATGATATTCGGAAAGCACAATTAAATAAAGATGGAATAGCAGTATTTGTTGATCCTGAAAATTGAAATGTTATGGAAGGAAGGACTTTTGATTAAATGACGGAAATTAGGAGTGAGTGGACATTGTATAATTTTCTGAGTTTTTTTAATCTGGACTGACTGTGCAATTATGGGTCGGCATGTTATGTTTGTGTTTCTATGAGATAGAGAATGGGATCCCACAAGGCAGTATTTGTAGCCCTTCATTATTTAATATTATGATTAATGATATTTTCTGTGAGGTGGGACTATGGGATACCCTGGGTAAATCACAATATGTAGCTTTATAGACTAGAGGTATTAATTGCAATTTACAAACAGTGGGCAGATTGATGAGGATTTTAAGCTTTCAGTCGTTAAAACACATTACGTGGTTTACAAACAGCATTAATAGACTTACAACTGATTTTATATTATATGATTAATGTCTTAAGGAAGTGTCAGTAGTAAGATTTCTCAGTATGTGGATGGATAATAAGCTGACATGAAAGCATCTATCAGTAAAATAATTGATAAATGTAAAGGAGCTTTTAATCTCCTCAGACATCCATGTGGGTATTCTTGGGTGCAACATGAAAATCTTTGTTGACCAATTATATATTTTTAATTTGATCTGTTCTTGATTATGTCTATGTGGCTTATGGATCAGCTTCATCCTCAAACTAAAAATGTTTGTATGTGATACAGTTACAGACTTTAAGATTGCAGTAATGTTGTCTCCTGTTTTGGCTTTACTGATTGCAATGGGACAATTGCCCTCAAAGTAACAGAGGTTCAAGTTGATGTCATCATTCTGGATTAATTTCAGAGAGCAAGGAAATGATCATCCTGTTAAAGGTGTGCTGGAGGACGGTTGGGGACATCACAAGAAGAGTGTTTTTTGTTCTGAGTGGCTGGGTTCTTATCACGCTGGGAATACGGGTGTATTTGATGATACAATATGTCCCACTGTAGCTTTCTCTGTAACCCCACCTTGTTTTTTCCAATGACTTCAGTTGATTTTAGGTTACACGATCGGATTCGGTTCTGTCTGAGAGTCTGTTGGTTCATCAGTATATTAATGAAAGTTATTACCATACAGTAACCATTTTTACAGATGAATCAAAAGATAAGTTAACTGGGGATGTTGGTGTGGCTGTTTTTCTGCCTGAATTGCAGGTAAT
This sequence comes from Hemitrygon akajei, assembly GCF_048418815.1. Taxonomy (NCBI): domain Eukaryota; kingdom Metazoa; phylum Chordata; class Chondrichthyes; order Myliobatiformes; family Dasyatidae; genus Hemitrygon; species Hemitrygon akajei. Next base: position 1,024,385 of record NW_027332035.1, read on the forward strand.
GATAAAGAAATGACTTGTATACATTTATCAGCATAGAAAGCAGAATTCTTTGCCAACAGTTTAGGCTTACAGTGGGTGGAGGAAATTGGTCCTTATAATTTGCTCAGAATACATTTCGGTTTTGATGAGTCTTAAACAGGTCATTCTGGCAGTAGGTCAGATTGACTGTTGGAAACTTGTCAAACCGTATTTCATATATAAAGATTGATTTATATGTCTGCACATTATGGGCCCTGCACATCACACTGTTGAGGGAAATGATGATGTTGACTGTTTAGCACCAAAAGCTGTTAAATGTTAAGCTGTGGATATAGACCTTCCACTTAGCAAATCAGAAGCTAAAGGGTTGGTAGTGTTAAGAATTAGGGGCTTATGGCAAGACGTAGGATAATGGACATAAGGACAGACACCTTTACAGAATACATAAACCTGTTGGGTTTATAGAAGAAGGGCTTAAAACAAGAGAAGGAATGATATTGACGTGACATAGAAATGCCCACACTATGCTTAATTATGCCTTGTATCTAATTGAAAAACTTCATTCTGTGTCGTGTACATTTTGCCATTACGAAACTGTCGAAATACATACTATTTCAATGTGAAGTGTATAAGGCTGAAGAAAAATCAAATGCAGTCTTCAGTACAATCTTTGCGATGGTAGATAGTTTTCAGATAAAAACTTTATTAAATTATGGGACTGACTTTAAATTAATTCACAGTTTGAGCTGGAAAAGGCATGTAATAATTGTGTTAAACCTAAGGAAATGACATATAGGGTAGCAAAGGTGAGTGGGATGTTGGATTATTGGGATGCTCTTAAAATCCAACAAAAGGCAATGAAAAAAGCCATAAGAATGGTCAAGACGAAATATGAGGGCAAACTGGCCAATAATATAAATAAGGATACTAAAAGTTTAGTTTTCAGTTACATGAAGAGTGAAAGGGAGATGAGAGTGATGCTGGTGAAGTAGTAACGGGGGACAAAGAAATGGCAGATGAACTTAATGAACAATCTTCACTGACTTTTCCGGTCAGCACCGCCCCCACGTCCCATTTAACCTGTCTCATTACGGGTGGACTTTAGGACCAGGGGGAGCTCAGGACCCACCGCCCGCAGCTGCTGCTGAATCCCCGGTGTTTCTGTTCGGTTGACGGATGCGGTGAACGAGTTAAATTTAATCGATCGACAATTCTCATCTCGTGTTTATTTCACTCCATAGAACCATAGAACACTGCAGCACAGAAAACAGGCCATTTGGCGCTTCTAGTCTGTGCGGAAACTTTATTCCGCTCGTTCCATTGACCTGCACCCAGTCCATAACCCTCCAAACCTCTCCCATCCAGGTATCTATCCAATTTATTCTTAAAACTTAAGAGTGAGCCCGCATTTATCACGTCAGATGGCAGTTCGTTCCACACTCCCACCACTCTCTGAGTGAAGAAGTTCCTCCTCATGTTCCCCCTAAACCTTTCCCCTTTAACCCTGAAGCCATGTCCTCCTGTTTTTATATTTCCTAATCTAAGTGGAAAGAATCTACTCGCATTTACTGTCGATACCCCTCATAATTTTGTAAACCTCTATCAAATCCCCCTCATTCTTCTGTGCCTCAAGGAATAAAGTCCTAAACTGTTCAATCTTCCCCTGTGACTCAACTCCTGAACACCTGGCAACATCCTAGTAAATCTTGTCTGCACTATTTCAATCTTATTGATATCCTTCCTATAGTTAGGTGACCAGAACTGCAGATAATACTCCAAATATTTCCTCACCAATGCCTTATACAACCTCACAATAACATCCCAACTCCTGTACTCAGTACCTTGATTTATGAATGCCAGGATGCCAAAAGCCTTCTTTACAACCCTGTCTACCTGTGACGCCACTTTCAGGGAATTATGTACCTGAACTCCCAGATCACTTTGTTTCTCCGCACTCCTCTGTGCCCTACCATTTACTGTGTATGTCCTACCGTGGTTTGTCCTTCCAAAATGCAACAACTCACACTTGTCTGCATTAAATTCCATCTGTCATTTTCTGGCCCATTTTTCCAGTTGGTCCAGATCCCTCTGCAAGCTTTGAAAGCCTTCCTCGCTGTCTACAACGCCTCCAATTTTGGTGTCAACAGCAAAATTGCTGATCTAATTTACCACATCTATATCATTGATATAGACAGCAAATAACAATAGTCCCAGCACAGATCCCTGAGACACACCACTAGTCACAGGCCTCCAGTCTGAGAAGCAATCATCCACTACCACTCTCTGTCTTCTCCCACACAGCCAATTTCGAATCCAGTTTACAACCTCTCCATGGACACCTCGTGTCTGAACCTTCTGAACTAACCTCCCATGTGGGACCTTGTCAAAGGCCTTACTAAAGTTCATGCAGACAACATCCACAGCCTTTCCTTCATCTACTTTCTTGGTAACCTCTTCGAAAAATTCTACATGATTTGTTAAACACGATCTACCACACACAAAGCCATACTGACTATCCTTAATCAGCCCTTGGCTGTCCAAATACTTGTATAGCCGATCTCTCAGAACACCTTCCAATAACTGACCTACTACTGATGTCAGGCTCACTGGCCTGTAATTACCTGGTTTACTATTGGAGCCTTTTTTAAACAATGGAATAACAAGAGCTACCCTCCAATCCTCCGGCACTGCACCCGTGGCTGAGGACATTTTAAATATTTCTGCCAGGGCCCCTGCAATTTCTACTCTAGTCTCTCTCAAGGTCCGAGGAAATATCAAGTCAGGCCCGGGGGATTTATCTACCTTTATTCACTGTAAGGCAGCAAGCACCTCCTCCTCTTTAATCTACAAATGCTCCATGACACTACTGCTTGTTTCCCTTCCTTCCATATACACTATGCCAGTTTCCTGAGTAAATACTGATGCAAAAAAACCGTTTAAGATCTCCCCCATCTCGTGAGGCTCCACACATAGACGACCACTCTGATCTTCTAGGGGACCAATTTTGTCCCTTACTATCCTTTTACGCTTAATATACTTGTAGAAACCCTTCGGGTTTACCTTCACATTATCTGCCAAAGCCACCTCATGTCTTTTTTCCTTCCTGATTTCCTTCTTTAGTATTTTCTTACATTTTCTATACTCTTCAAGTAACTCTTTTGTTCTTTGTTGCCTATACCTGCTATACACCTCTCTCTTTTTCTTAACCAGATCACCAATATCCCTTGAAAACCAAGGTTCCCTGTGCCTGTTAACTTTGCCTTTAATCCTGGCAGGAACATGCAAACGCTGCACTCTCAAAATTTCACCTTTGAAGGCCTTGCACTTACTGAACACATCCTCGCCAGAAAAAAACTTATCCCAATCCACTCTTCCTAGATTCTTTTTCATTTCCACAAAATTGGCCCTTCTCCAATTTAGAACCTCAACTTGAGGACCAGACCTATCCTGATCCATAATTAACTTGAAACTAATGACATTATGGTCAGTGGACCCAAAATGTCCGCCTACACATACTTCTGTCACCTGACTGTCTGGTTTCCTAATAGGAGATCAAGTATTGCATCCTCTCTAGTAGGTACCTCTATATATTGATTTAGAAAACTTTCCTGAAAACATTTCACAAACTCCAAGCCATCTAGCCTTTTTACAGTTTGGGAGTCCCAGTCAATATGAGGAAAGGTAAAATCCCCTACTATTACAACTTCCTGTTTCTTACATCGGTCTGCTATCTTTATATAGATTTGCTCCTCCAATTCTCTCTGACTATTGGGCGGTCTATAATACACCCCTATTAGTGTGGTCACACCTTTCCCGTTCCTCAGCTCCACCCATATGGCCTCTGTAGACAAGCCCTCCGGGCTGTCCTGTCTACGCACAGCTGTGATATTTTCCCTGACTAGTAATGCCACTCCTCCCCCTTTAATCCCTCCCCTTCTATCACGTCTGAAACAACAAATATTTCTATCATGTATAAACCTTAGGTGGGAGGTTATCTTTTTGTATTAATGTATTAAAAATAAATTATAAATTCTACTAATGGAACCTCTTACTAAAGGATTCATATTCAAAACAGTATCCAACAAATCAGATTCTTGCATATATGGAAACTTAGATAATTATTTTTGTAAAAAATGTCTAACATGAAGATATTGCAGTAAGTGGGTATGAGAGAGAGAATATTTGCTAATTAACTCTTCATGTCATCAATCGACCGTCACAAAATAAAGGAAAATAAAAATAAATAAATGCAAAAAACAGATCCCCTTAATCACTAAAAATTAAACAACATTGGGAGAGAGATAGATAGATAGATACTTTATTCATCCCCATGGGGAAATTCAACTTTTTTTTCCAATGTCCCATACACTTGTTGTAGCAAAACTAATTACATACAATACTTAACTCAGTAAAAAATATTATATGCATCTAAATCACTATCTCAAAAAGCGTTAATAATAGCTTTTAAAAAGTTCTTAAGTCCTGGCGGTTGAATTGTAAAGCCTAATGGCATTGGCCTTTGTTAATGAAGATGGTCAATTCTGCTTTAATATGTGCCAATCAGTGTTTAATTCAATTTAAGATTGTTCACTGTTACTATTTAACAAAGGAGAGACGGTAGTGGTGTGGCTACACGCAGCGCTGCAATAAACGACACGGAGTCGATAAGCTGCAGTTGCAAAAGAGGTTTATTCAAACCGCGGCCTCGATTTAAAGCCTTCCTGATCACGCCCTGCCCGGGCGGGGATGCTGTAGGGGGCGCGTATTCACAGTCCCGTCCCGGGCGGGAATGCTGTAGGGGGCGCGTATTCACAGTCCCGTCCCGCGCGGGAGTGCTGTAGGGGGCGCGTATTCACAGTCCCGTCCCACGCGAGGATGCTGTAGGGGGCGCGTATTCACAGTCCCGTCCCACGCGCGGATGCTGTAGGGGGCGCGTATTCCCAGTCCCGTCCCACGCGGGAATGCTGTAGGGGGCGCGTATTCACAGTCCCGTCCCGCGCGGGAATGCTGTAGGGGGCGCGTATTCACAGTCCCGTCCCACGCGCGGATGTTGTAGGGGGCGCGTATTCACAGTCCCGTCCCACGCGCGGATGCTGTAGGGGCCGCGTATTCACAGTCCCGTCCCGCGCGGGAATGCTGTAGGGGGCGCGTATTCACAGTCCCGTCCCGCGCGGGAATGCTGTAGGGGGCGCGTATTCACAGTCCCGTCCCGCGCGGGAATGCTGTAGGGGGCACGTATTCACAGTCCCGTCCCGCGCGGGAATGCTGTAGGGGGCGCGTATTCACAGTCCCGTCCCGGGCGCGGATGCTGTAGGGGGCGCGTATTCACAGTCCCGTCCCACGCGGGAATGCTGTAGGGGGCGCGTATTCACAGTCCCGTCCCACGCGCGGATGCTGTAGGGGGCGCGTATTCACAGTCCCGTCCCGCGCGGGAATGCTGTAGGGGGCGCGTATTCACAGTCCCGTCCCGCGCGGGAATGCTGTAGGGGGCGCGTATTCACAGTCCCGTCCCGGGCGCGGATGCTGTAGGGGGCGCGTATTCACAGTCCCGTCCCACGCGGGAATGCTGTAAGGGGCGCGTATTCACAGTCCCATCCCGCGCGGGAATGCTGTAGGGGGCGCGTATTCACAGTCCCGTCCCGGGCGCGGATGCTGTAGGGGGCGCGTATTCACAGTCCCGTCCCACGCGGGAATGCTGTAGGGGGCGCGTATTCACAGTCCCGTCCCACGCGCGGATGCTGTAGGGGGCGCGTATTCACAGTCCCATCCCGCGCGGGAATGCTGTAGGGGGCGCGTATTCACAGTCCCGTCCCGCGCGGGAATGCTGTAGGGGGCGCGTATTCACAGTCCCGTCCCACGCGCGGATGCTGTAGGGGGCGCGTATTCACAGTCCCGTCCCGCGCGGGAATGCTGTAGGGGGCGCGTATTCACAGTCCCGTCCCGCGCGGGAATGCTGTAGGGGGCGCGTATTCACAGTCCCGTCCCGGGCGCGGATGCTGTAGGGGGCGCGTATTCACAGTCCCATCCCACGCGGGAATGCTGTAGGGGGCGCGTATTCACAGTCCCGTCCCGGGCGGGAATGCTGTAGGGGGCGCGTATTCACAGACCCGTCCCGGGCGGGAACGCTGTAGGGGGCGCGTATTCACAGTCCCGTCCCACGCGTGGATGCTGTAGGGGGCGCGTATTCACAGTCCCGTCCCACGCGGGAATGCTGTAGGGGGCACGTATTCACAGTCCAGTCCCGCGCGGGAATGCTGTAGGGGGCGCGTATTCACAGTCCCGTCCCACGCGCGGATGCTGTAGGGGGCGCGTATTCACAGTCCCGTCCCGGGCGGGAATGCTGTAGGGGGCACGTATTCACAGTCCCGTCCCGGGCGGGAATGCTGTAGGGGGCACGTATTCACAGTCCCGTCCCACGCGCGGATGCTGTAGGGGGCGCGTATTCACAGTCCCGTCCCGGGCGGGAATGCTGTAGGGGGCACGTATTCACAGTCCTGTCCCACGCGTGGATGCTGTAGGGGGCACGTATTTACAGTCCCGTCCCACGCGGGAATGCTGTAGGGGGCGCGTATTCACAGTCCCGTCCCACGCGGGAATGCTGTAGGGGGCACGTATTCACAGTCCCGTCCCACGCGTGGATGCTGTAGGGGGCACGTATTTACAGTCCCGTCCCACGCGGGAATGCTGTAGGGGGCGCGTATTCACAGTCCCGTCCCACGCGGGAATGCTGTAGGGGGCACGTATTCACAGTCCTGTCCCACGCGTGGATGCTGTAGGGGGCACGTATTTACAGTCCCGTCCCACGCGCGGATGCTGTAGGGGGCGCGTATTCACAGTCCCGTCCCGGGCGGGAATGCTGTAGGGGGCGCGTATTCACAGTCCCGTCCCGCGCGCGGATGCTGTAGGGGGCGCGTATTCACAGTCCCGTCCCACGCGGGAATGCTGTAGGGGGCGCGTATTCACAGTCCCGTCCCACGCGTGGATGCTGTAGGGGGCACGTATTTACAGTCCCGTCCCACGCGGGAATGCTGTAGGGGGCGCGTATTCACAGTCCCGTCCCACGCGGGAATGCTGTAGGGGGCACGTATTCACAGTCCTGTCCCACGCGTGGATGCTGTAGGGGGCACGTATTTACAGTCCCGTCCCACGCGGGAATGCTGTAGGGGGCGCGTATTCACAGTCCCGTCCCACGCGGGAATGCTGTAGGGGGCACGTATTCACAGTCCTGTCCCACGCGTGGATGCTGTAGGGGGCACGTATTCACAGTCCCGTCCCTCGCGTGGATGCTGTAGGGGGCACGTATTCACAGTCCCGTCCCTCGCGTGGATGCTGTAGGGGGCACGTATTCACAGTCCCGTCCCTCGCGTGGATGCTGTAGGGGGCGCGTATTCACAGTCCCATCCCACGCGGGAATGCTGTAGGGGGCGCGTATTCACAGTCCCGTCCCACGCGGGAATGCTGTAGGGGGCGCGTATTCACAGTCCCGTCCCACGCGGGAATGCTGCAGGGGGCACGTATTCACAGTCCCGTCCCAAGCGTGGATGCTGTAGGGGGCACGTATTTACAGTCCCGTCCCTCGCGTGGATGCTGTAGGGGGCATGTATTCACAGTCCCGTCCCACGCGCGGATGCTGTAGGGGGCGCGTATTCACAGTCCCGTCCCGCGCGCGGATGCTGTAGGGGGCACGTATTCACAGTCCCGTCCCACGCGGGAATGCTGTAGGGGGCACGTATTCACAGTCCTGTCCCACGCGTGGATGCTGTAGGGGGCACGTATTTACAGTCCCGTCCCACGCGCGGATGCTGTAGGGGGCGCGTATTCACAGTCCCGTCCCGCGCGCGGATGCTGTAGGGGGCACGTATTCACAGTCCCGTCCCACGCGCGGATGCTGTAGGGGGCGCGTATTCACAGTCCTGTCCCACGCGCGGATGCTGTAGGGGGCACGTATTCACAGTCCCGTCCCTCGCGTGGATGCTGTAGGGGGCACGTATTCACAGTCCCGTCACACGCGCGGATGCGGTAGGGGGCACGTATTCACAGTCCCGTCCCACGCGCGGATGCTGTAGGGGGCACGTATTCACAGTCCCGTCCCACGCGGGAATGCTGTAGGGGGCGCGTATTCACAGTCCCGTCCCACGCGCGGATGCTGTAGGGGGCGCGTATTCACAGTCCCCTCCCGGGCGGGAATGCTGTAGGGGGCGCGTATTCACAGTCCCGTCCCGGGCGCGGATGCTGTAGGGGGCGCGTATTCACAGTCCCATCCCACGCGCGGATGCTGTAGGGGGCGCGTATTCACAGTCCCATCCCACGCGCGGATGCTGTAGGGGGCGCGTATTCACAGTCCCATCCCACGCGCTGATGCTGTAGCGGGCGCGTATTCACAGTCCCGTCCCACGCGCGGATGCTGTAGGGGGCGCGTATTCACAGTCTCATCCCGCGCGCGGATGCTGTAGGGGGCGCGTATTCACAGTCCCGTCCCACGCGGGAATGCTGTAGCGGGCGCGTATTCACAGTCCCGTCCCACGCGCGGATGCTGTAGGGGGCGCGTATTCACAGTCTCATCCCGCGCGCGGATGCTGTAGGGGGCGCGTATTCATAGTCCCGTCCCGTGCGGGAATGCTGTAGGGGGCACGTATTCACAGTCCCGTCCCACGCGGGAATGCTGTAGGGGGCACGTATTCACAGTCCCGTCCCACGCGCGGATGCTGTAGGGGGCGCGTATTCACAGTCCCATCCCGCGCGGGAATGCTGTAGGGGGCGCGTATTCACAGTCCCGTCCCGCGCGGGAGTGCTGTAGGGGGCACGTATTCACAGTCCCGTCCCACGCGCGGATGCTGTAGGGGTTGCGTATTCACAGTCCCGTCCCGCGCGGGAGTGCTGTAGGGGGCACGTATTCACAGTCCCGTCCCACGCGGGAATGCTGCAGGGGGCACGTATTCACAGTCCTGTCCCACGCGTGGATGCTGTAGGGGGCACGTATTTACAGTCCCGTCCCACGCGCGGATGCTGTAGGGGGCGCGTATTCACAGTCCCGTCCCACGCGCGGATGCTGTAGGGGGCACGTATTCACAGTCCCGTCCCACGCGGGAATGCTGTAGGGGGCGCGTATTCACAGTCCGGTCCCACGCGGGAATGCTGTAGGGGGCACGTATTCACAGTCCTGTCCCACGCGGGAATGCTGTAGGGGGCGCGTATTCACAGACCTGTCCCACGCGGGAATGCTGTAGGGGGCGCGTATTCACAGTCCCGTCCCACGCGCGGATGCTGTAGGGGGCGCGTATTCACAGTCCCGTCCCGCGCGCGGATGCTGTAGGGGGCGCGTATTCACAGTCCTGTCCCACGCGCGGATGCTGTAGGGGGCGCGTATTCACAGTCCCGTCCCACACGGGAATGCTGTAGGGGGCGCGTATTCACAGTCCCGTCCCACGCGCGGATGCTGTAGGGGGCGCGTATTCACAGTCCCCTCCCGGGCGGGAATGCTGTAGGGGGCGCGTATTCACAGTCCCATCCTACGCGCGGATGCTGTAGGGGGCGCGTATTCACAGTCCCGTCCCACGCGCGGATGCTGTAGGGGGCGCGTATTCACAGTCTCATCCCACGCGCGGATGCTGTAGGGGGCGCGTATTCATAGTCCCGTCCCGCGCGGGAATGCTGTAGGGGGCACGTATTCACAGTCCCGTCCCACGCGGGAATGCTGTAGGGGGCACGTATTCACAGTCCCGTCCCACGCGCGGGTGCTGTAGGGGGCGCGTATTCACAGTCCCGTCCCACGCGGGAATGCTGTAGGGGGCGCGTATTCACAGTCCCGTCCCACGCGCGGATGCTGTAGGGGGCGCGTATTCACAGTCCCGTCCCGCGCGGGAATGCTGTAGGGGGCGCGTATTCACAGTCCCGTCCCGCGCGGGAATGCTGTAGGGGGCGCGTATTCACAGTCCCGTCCCGGGCGCGGATGCTGTAGGGGGCGCGTATTCACAGTCCCGTCCCACGCGGGAATGCTGTAAGGGGCGCGTATTCACAGTCCCATCCCGCGCGGGAATGCTGTAGGGGGCGCGTATTCACAGTCCCGTCCCGGGCGCGGATGCTGTAGGGGGCGCGTATTCACAGTCCCGTCCCACGCGGGAATGCTGTAGGGGGCGCGTATTCACAGTCCCGTCCCACGCGCGGATGCTGTAGGGGGCGCGTATTCACAGTCCCATCCCGCGCGGGAATGCTGTAGGGGGCGCGTATTCACAGTCCCGTCCCGCGCGGGAATGCTGTAGGGGGCGCGTATTCACAGTCCCGTCCCACGCGCGGATGCTGTAGGGGGCGCGTATTCACAGTCCCGTCCCGCGCGGGAATGCTGTAGGGGGCGCGTATTCACAGTCCCGTCCCGCGCGGGAATGCTGTAGGGGGCGCGTATTCACAGTCCCGTCCCGGGCGCGGATGCTGTAGGGGGCGCGTATTCACAGTCCCATCCCACGCGGGAATGCTGTAGGGGGCGCGTATTCACAGTCCCGTCCCGGGCGGGAATGCTGTAGGGGGCGCGTATTCACAGACCCGTCCCGGGCGGGAACGCTGTAGGGGGCGCGTATTCACAGTCCCGTCCCACGCGTGGATGCTGTAGGGGGCGCGTATTCACAGTCCCGTCCCACGCGGGAATGCTGTAGGGGGCACGTATTCACAGTCCAGTCCCGCGCGGGAATGCTGTAGGGGGCGCGTATTCACAGTCCCGTCCCACGCGCGGATGCTGTAGGGGGCGCGTATTCACAGTCCCGTCCCGGGCGGGAATGCTGTAGGGGGCACGTATTCACAGTCCCGTCCCGCGCGGGAATGCTGTAGGGGGCGCGTATTCACAGTCCCGTCCCACGCGCGGATGCTGTAGGGGGCGCGTATTCACAGTCCCGTCCCGCGCGGGAATGCTGTAGGGGGCGCGTATTCACAGTCCCGTCCCGCGCGGGAATGCTGTAGGGGGCGCGTATTCACAGTCCCGTCCCGGGCGCGGATGCTGTAGGGGGCGCGTATTCACAGTCCCATCCCACGCGGGAATGCTGTAGGGGGCGCGTATTCACAGTCCCGTCCCGGGCGGGAATGCTGTAGGGGGCGCGTATTCACAGACCCGTCCCGGGCGGGAACGCTGTAGGGGGCGCGTATTCACAGTCCCGTCCCACGCGTGGATGCTGTAGGGGGCGCGTATTCACAGTCCCGTCCCACGCGGGAATGCTGTAGGGGGCACGTATTCACAGTCCAGTCCCGCGCGGGAATGCTGTAGGGGGCGCGTATTCACAGTCCCGTCCCACGCGCGGATGCTGTAGGGGGCGCGTATTCACAGTCCCGTCCCGGGCGGGGATGCTGTAGGGGGCGCGTATTCACAGTCCCGTCCCGGGCGGGAATGCTGTAGGGGGCACGTATTCACAGTCCCGTCCCACGCGTGGATGCTGTAGGGGGCACGTATTTACAGTCCCGTCCCACGCGGGAATGCTGTAGGGGGCGCGTATTCACAGTCCCGTCCCACGCGGGAATGCTGTAGGGGGCACGTATTCACAGTCCTGTCCCACGCGTGGATGCTGTAGGGGGCACGTATTTACAGTCCCGTCCCACGCGGGAATGCTGTAGGGGGCGCGTATTCACAGTCCCGTCCCACGCGGGAATGCTGTAGGGGGCACGTATTCACAGTCCTGTCCCACGCGTGGATGCTGTAGGGGGCACGTATTCACAGTCCCGTCCCTCGCGTGGATGCTGTAGGGGGCACGTATTCACAGTCCCGTCCCTCGCGTGGATGCTGTAGGGGGCACGTATTCACAGTCCCGTCCCTCGCGTGGATGCTGTAGGGGGCGCGTATTCACAGTCCCGTCCCACGCGGGAATGCTGTAGGGGGCGCGTATTCACAGTCCCGTCCCACGCGGGAATGCTGTAGGGGGCGCGTATTCACAGTCCCGTCCCACGCGGGAATGCTGCAGGGGGCACGTATTCACAGTCCCGTCCCAAGCGTGGATGCTGTAGGGGGCACGTATTTACAGTCCCGTCCCTCGCGTGGATGCTGTAGGGGGCATGTATTCACAGTCCCGTCCCACGCGCGGATGCTGTAGGGGGCGCGTATTCACAGTCCCGTCCCGCGCGCGGATGCTGTAGGGGGCACGTATTCACAGTCCCGTCCCACGCGGGAATGCTGTAGGGGGCACGTATTCACAGTCCTGTCCCACGCGTGGATGCTGTAGGGGGCACGTATTTACAGTCCCGTCCCACGCGCGGATGCTGTAGGGGGCACGTATTCACAGTCCCGTCCCACGCGCGGATGCTGTAGGGGGCGCGTATTCACAGTCCTGTCCCACGCGCGGATGCTGTAGGGGGCACGTATTCACAGTCCCGTCCCTCGCGTGGATGCTGTAGGGGGCACGTATTCACAGTCCCGTCACACGCGCGGATGCGGTAGGGGGCACGTATTCACAGTCCCGTCCCACGCGCGGATGCTGTAGGGGGCACGTATTCACAGTCCCGTCCCACGCGGGAATGCTGTAGGGGGCGCGTATTCACAGTCCCGTCCCACGCGCGGATGCTGTAGGGGGCGCGTATTCACAGTCCCCTCCCGGGCGGGAATGCTGTAGGGGGCGCGTATTCACAGTCCCGTCCCGGGCGCGGATGCTGTAGGGGGCGCGTATTCACAGTCCCATCCCACGCGCGGATGCTGTAGGGGGCGCGTATTCACAGTCCCATCCCACGCGCGGATGCTGTAGGGGGCGCGTATTCACAGTCCCATCCCACGCGCTGATGCTGTAGCGGGCGCGTATTCACAGTCCCGTCCCACGCGCGGATGCTGTAGGGGGCGCGTATTCACAGTCTCATCCCGCGCGCGGATGCTGTAGGGGGCGCGTATTCACAGTCCCGTCCCACGCGGGAATGCTGTAGCGGGCGCGTATTCACAGTCCCGTCCCACGCGCGGATGCTGTAGGGGGCGCGTATTCACAGTCTCATCCCGCGCGCGGATGCTGTAGGGGGCGCGTATTCATAGTCCCGTCCCGTGCGGGAATGCTGTAGGGGGCACGTATTCACAGTCCCGTCCCACGCGGGAATGCTGTAGGGGGCACGTATTCACAGTCCCGTCCCACGCGCGGATGCTGTAGGGGGCGCGTATTCACAGTCCCATCCCGCGCGGGAATGCTGTAGGGGGCGCGTATTCACAGTCCCGTCCCGCGCGGGAGTGCTGTAGGGGGCGCGCATTCACAGTCCCGTCCCACGCGGGAATGCTGTAGGGGGCACGTATTCACAGTCCCGTCCCACGCGCGGATGCTGTAGGGGGTGCGTATTCACAGTCCCGTCCCGCGCGGGAGTGCTGTAGGGGGCACGTATTCACAGTCCCGTCCCACGCGTGGATGCTGTAGGGGGCACGTATTTACAGTCCCGTCCCACGCGCGGATGCTGTAGGGGGCGCGTATTCACAGTCCCGTCCCACGCGCGGATGCTGTAGGGGGCACGTATTCACAGTCCCGTCCCACGCGGGAATGCTGTAGGGGGCGCGTATTCACAGTCCGGTCCCACGCGGGAATGCTGTAGGGGGCACGTATTCACAGTCCTGTCCCACGCGGGAATGCTGTAGGGGGCGCGTATTCACAGTCCCGTCCCACGCGGGAATGCTGTAGGGGGCGCGTATTCACAGTCCCGTCCCACGCGCGGATGCTGTAGGGGGCGCGTATTCACAGTCCCGTCCCGCGCGCGGATGCTGTAGGGGGCGCGTATTCACAGTCCTGTCCCACGCGCGGATGCTGTAGGGGGCGCGTATTCACAGTCCCGTCCCACACGGGAATGCTGTAGGGGGCGCGTATTCACAGTCCCGTCCCACGCGCGGATGCTGTAGGGGGCGCGTATTCACATTCCCGTCCCACGCGGGAATGCTGTAGGGGGCGCGTATTCACAGTCCCGTCCCACGCGCGGATGCTGTAGGGGGCGCGTATTCACAGTCCCGTCCCACGCGCGGATGCTGTAGGGGGCGCGTATTCACAGTCCCCTCCCGGGCGGGAATGCTGTAGGGGGCGCGTATTCACAGTCCCATCCTACGCGCGGATGCTGTAGGGGGCGCGTATTCACAGTCCCGTCCCACGCGCGGATGCTGTAGGGGGCGCGTATTCACAGTCTCATCCCGCGCGCGGATGCTGTAGGGGGCGCGTATTCATAGTCCCGTCCCGCGCGGGAATGCTGTAGGGGGCACGTATTCACAGTCCCGTCCCACGCGGGAATGCTGTAGGGGGCACGTATTCACAGTCCCGTCCCACGCGCGGGTGCTGTAGTGGGCACGTATTCACAGTCCCGTCCCACGCGTGGGCTTTTCCCCAGCAGGCTTGGCGCCCTTTTTGGGACCGGCCTCAATGCACCACTTTGTGAGCTGGTTTGAGTGCGCTGGGAAGCGGGTCGCCACATACCCCACCCCCCCCAGAACCGGCGATACAGCCCCCAATGTCCAGAGTCTGGGCCGGACTCTGTTTGGGAGGTCTGCCTCTGCGCCGCGATGCCGGAATCTCGACCGGCTGCGCCACGTCCACATGGGCCGGTTTAAGTCGGTCCACTGAGAAAACCTCCTCTCTCCCCCCAATCTCCAGCACGAACGTGGACCCGTTGTTCCTGATCACCGTAAACGGCTGCTGTAGCGGTGCCCGATGTCCGCCCTGTCGTACAAAAACAAACTTACAGTTTCGCAGGTCTTTGGGTACGCAGGTCGGGTTCTGCCCATGCTGCGAAGTGGGTATGGGGGCCAGGTTGCCGAGCCTCTTGCGTAGTCTGCTTAGGACTGCTGCGGGTTCTTCCTCTTGCCCCCTTGGGGCTGGTATGAACTCCCCTGGGATGACCAGGGGCGTGCCGTACACCAACTCAGCCGACAAGGTGCGCAGATCCCTTGGGGAGACATTAGATGTCGATCCACTTTCGTCGAGTCAAACCACGGGAAAGGTTCGTGTCGGCCACCCGACCGCGCCTGAGGCCCAGCGGCCTTTCCCCGATCACCGGTGCCCGAGTCTCCCCCCAATTCACGGGGCCCGGTTGCCCAAGTCTCCCCCCGATCCCCGGGGCCCCGCTGCCCTGTAGATCAACACAGTCCAATCTCGCGCCATGAATATAACAGCAACGAGATAATGCTGAGGCTTTATAAGACACGAGTCAGGCCGCGCATGGAGTATTGTCAACAGTGTGGGGCCCCACATCTCAGACAGGATGTGTTGTCATTGGAGAGAATCCAGAGGAGGTTCAGAAAGATGATTTTGGGAATGAAGGAGTTAAAATATGAGGAGCACTTGGCAGCTTTGACCCTGTGCTCACTGGAACTCAGAAAAATGCGGGGCATTCATTGAAACCTACCGAATGTTGAAAGGACTGGATAAGGTGGATGTGGAGAAGGTATTTCCTGTGGTGGGGCACAGCCACAAAGTCGAGGGGCCACCTTTTCAAACAGAGGTAAGCAGCTTATTTTTTTTATGAGCCAAGGTGTATTGGATCTGTGGAATGCTCTGCCACAGACTGCGGTGGAGACCGAGTGTGTGGGTATATTCAAGGCGGAAGTTGATCGTTTCCTGATCGGTCAGGGCATCAAAGGATATGGCGGGAGGTCAGATATCTGGAATTGAGTGCGATCTGGAATCAGCCATGATGGAAAGGTGGCTGACTCAATGGGCTGAATTGCCTAATTCTGTTCCCATGCCTTATGGACTTATGAACACAAGCCCCCTCAATCATGATGAATCTCCTCTGCACTCTTCCAGCACAAAACATCCTTTGTACAGAATGCTAAGCGGAACAGAATGCAACTTTTCAAGAACGTTGTCAAGTCAGGCAGCATCTGTTGAGGGGAATAGAGTCGATGGTTGGGACAGAACCGCTCCCTTACGGCACTAACACAGGCCCTTTGGCCCAAACTTTCCATGCTGTCCTACTGTCCATTTAAACTAATCCCTCTGCCTGTCTTGGACACAGAACACAGAAATCTACAGCACATTACAGGCTCTTCAGCCCACAATGTTGTTCCGTCCATGTAACCTACGCTAGAGACTGCCTAGGATTTCCTAATCGTATATCCCTCTATGTTTCTAAGCTCCATGAACCTATCTAAGAATCTCTTAAAATATCCTATTGTATCCACCTCCACCATCGCTGCAGGCAGTGCATTCCATGCACCCACCACTCTCTGTGTAAGAAACTTACCCCTGACATTCCCTCAGTACCGACTTCCAAGCAGCTTAAAACTACGTCCCCTCGTGTTAGTCACTTCAAGCCCGGGAAAATGCCTCTGGCTATCCACATGGTCAAAGCCTCTCATCATCTTATTACAATTACTTATGTACAAGTTAGGAGAAATATAGCTTCAACATCACCTCACAGCTCTTGAACTCAATCCCATGGTTGATGAAGGCCATCACACCAGACGCCTTCCTAACAACACTGCCAACTTCCACAGCAGCTTTGAATGTCGTATGGACATGGACCCCAAGATCTCTCTGACCCTCCACACTGCCAAGAGTCTCACCATTAATATGATATTCTGTGTTCAAATTTGACCTGCAGAAATGAACCTCTTCATCTGTGTTAAACTCCCTCTGCCACTTCCCAGTTCTGCATCCGAGGCGAGGAAATAGATTGCTGAGCCTCTGGCTAGGATCATTATGTCCTTATTGCCCACGGGAATGGTCCCAGAGGATTGGAGGGAGGCGAATGTTGTCCCCTTGTTCCAAAAGGGTAGTAGGGTCAGTCCGGATAATTATAGACCATTGAGCCTTACATCTGTGGTGGGAAAGCTGTTGGAAAAGATTCACAAAGATAGGATTTATTGGCATTTAGAGAATCATGGTCTGATCAGTGACAGTCAGCATGGCTTTCTGAAGGGCAGATCGTGTCTCACAAGCCTGATGGAGTTCTTTTAGGATGTGACCAGGCATATAGATGAGGGTATTGCCGTGGATGTGATCTACATGGATTTTAGTAATGCATTTGATAAGGTTCCACACTGTAGGCTTATTCAGAAAGTCAGAAGGCATGGGATCCAGGGATGTTTGACCAGGTGGATTCAGAGTTGGCTTGCCTGCAGAAAGCAGAGAGTTGTGGTGGAGGGAGTACATTCGGATTGGAGGGTTGTGACTAGTCGTGTCCCACAAGGATCAGTTCTGGGACC
This sequence comes from Hemitrygon akajei, assembly GCF_048418815.1. Lineage (NCBI taxonomy): Eukaryota > Metazoa > Chordata > Chondrichthyes > Myliobatiformes > Dasyatidae > Hemitrygon > Hemitrygon akajei. Next base: position 1,041,486 of record NW_027332035.1, read on the forward strand.
ACTGCCTTTCGTGATTTTTATTAATGACCTGGATGTCGGGGTAGAAGGATGGATTGGCAAGTTTGTTGAAGACACAAAGGCTGGTGGTGTTGTGGACAGTGAAGAGGATTGTCAAAGAATGCAGAGAGACATTGATAGGATGCAGGAGAGGGCTGAGAAGTGGCAGATAGCCTTCAACCTGCAGAAGTGTGAGCTGGTACACTTTAGAAGGACAAACTCCAAGGCAGAGTACAAAGTAAATGGCAGGATACTTGTAAGTGTGAAGGAGCAGAGGGATCTGGGGCTACATGTCCACAGATCCCTGAAAGTTGCCTCACAGGTAGACAGAGTAGTTAAGAAAGGTTATGGGTTGTTAGCTTTTATAAGTCGAAGGATTTAAGAGTTTAAGAGTCGCGATGTAATGATGCAGCTCTATAAAACTCTGGTTGGGCCACACAAGGAGTACTCTGTCCAGTTCTGGCCACCTCACTATAGGAAGGATGTGGAAGCATTGGAAAGGGTACAGAGGAGATTTACCAGAATGCTGCCTGGTTTAGAGTATGGATTATGATCAGAGATTAAGGGAGCTAGGGCTTTACTCTCTGGAGAGAAGGAGGATGAGAGGAGAAATGATAGCGGTATAGTTGATATTAAGGGGAATAGATAGAGTGGACAGCCAGCGCCTCTTCCCCAGGGCACCACTGCTCAATACAAGAGGACATGGCTTTAAGGTAAGGGGAGGGAAGTTCAAGGGGGATATTAGAGGAAGATTTTATACTCAAGAGAGTGGTTGGTGTGTGGAATGCACTGCCCGAGTCAGTGGTGGAGGCAGATACACTAGTGAAGTTTAAGAGACTACTGGACAGATATATGGAGGAATTTAAGCTTAGGGAGGCAGAGTTTAAGGTTCGGCACAACATTGTTCTATGTTCTATCTGTTTCTCGCTGGAATCTGTCTTTTAATTTAATTTTTTATTGAAGGCACGACACAGTACAGAAAACGTAATGCATTACATTTTCCTCCATTTTGCTGTTATACCTTACCCCTGAACACCACAACGTCATCAGTGGGGCCTTCTGGGAGTTGTAGTCATTTGTCCTCACTCGCTCCCTGTCGAAGCATGTTTCGTCAGCCACCACAGACGTCACCGAAACAGACCCACCGAGGCGCGAAGGGGAATCACACCCGTCCTTGTGGGCGCCGAGGCCGGCGACACCGACAGAAGCGGATCGCTGATCTCCGCCATGGCGATGGAGCGGAAGAGGAGGGGCTGCTCATGGGCCGATTTCCTCCAGCCTATCGTAGCTCAGACGTAACACTGACCCCTGCTGTCATTGGCTGTGGTGCATGTCGCTCAAATGGGAACTCAGAGGGTGATTAGTTTATGTGAACGTCAGTCAGCCTTCCTGTCTTTATGAGTTTGGATTTGGATTTATAACGGGACAGGAAGCAAATTGGGAGAAATGTGAGTTTTTATGTGATAGTGCATCAGTCTCCGAGTGACATTATTAACAATAAAAGGGCAAAGGCCGTTGTGAGGAAGGAGGTTATTTACTGGAGTTTATATGGAGATAATATTGGAAGGGATATCAAACTTGGAATTGTTTGGTATATGATTTAGAAAATGGGGGGATTTGTGGGGATCATAATATTCCAGTGATGATTAATGAGGGCAAAATGATTGTTACTGAAACAGGGAAGGTTGTGTTACTGGCTGGGTCATTTGCTGAGATTCACAATCAGGATAATTAATGTGAAGAAGTTAAACAATGTAGGGATATGTTTTTCAGTGATTACCCTGATGTACTGGAAGTGAGCTGTAGCAATGATAGCATCACTGATGGAGAGATTTCTTTGTATGAATTTAAGAAGTCTATTAATAATGCAGGTCTGGTGTCCCCAGGAAAGAGTGATATTTGAAATTGTAATTGTATATAATTCTCTTCTGTGAAAATGTTAAATGTTTGAATTGTGCATCTACTTTCCTCATGGAAAATGGAAATAGTAGTGTCTATTCTGAAACCTGGCAGATCCCCATTTGATCCTTCTAGTTAAGGGCCTATATCGTGAATGTCTCATTTATGTAAACTTATGGAATGTATGGTAATCAAGCACTTGAGTAATAGTTTGGAAAGAGTGGTGATAAAGTGTTTTATTAGAGTGGATTTTGGAAGGGTGAAATGTTATTAGATTCAGTTTTAGGTTTGGAAGATGATATTCGGAAAGCACAATTAAATAAAGATGTTGTAATAGCAGTATTTCTTGATACTGAAAAGGGAAATGATATGGAAGAAAGGACTTTTGATTAAATTAGGAGTAAGGGGGACATTGTATAATTTTTTTGATTTTTTTGAAAAAAATTTACAATTTATTTACAATTAATAGGTCAAACAGTGGGCAGATTGATGAGGTTTTAAGCTTTCAGTCGTTAAAACACATTACGTGGTTTACAAACAACATTGATAGGCTTGCACTTGATTTTAAATTATATGATTAATATCTTGAGAAAGTGTCAGTGGTAAGATTTCTCAGTATGTGGATGGATAATAAGCTGACGTGGAAGCAGCTATCAGTAAAATAATTGATAAATGTAAAGGCGCTTTAAATCTCCTCAGATATCTATGTGGGTATTCTTGGGTGCAACTTGAAAATCTTTGTTGACCAAATATATTTGTTTAATTTGATCAGTTCTTATGTCTGTGTGGCTTATGGATCAGCTTCATCTTCAAATTAAAAATGTTTGCATGTGATACAATTACAGACTTTAAGATTGTTTTCTAGTGCAGTAATATTGTCTCCTGTTTTGGCTTTACTGATTGCAATGGGACAATTGCCCTCAAAGTAACAGAGGTTCTAGTTGATGTCAACATACTAGATTAATTTGCAGGGGCAAAGAAATGATCATCTTGTTAATGCTGTGCTGGAGGACGGTTGGGGACATCACAAGAAGGGTGTTTTAAGTTTTGGGTGGCTGGTACAATATGTCCCACTGTAGCTTTCTCCGTAACCCCACCTTGTTTTTTCCAATGACTTCAGTTGATTTTAGGTTACACGATCGGATTCGGTTCTGCCTGAGAGTCTGTTGGTTTAATATTTTCTCTGAGATGGGAAAGTGGGATACCCTGGGTAAATCACAATATACAGATGATGTAGCTTTATAGATTAGAGGTATTAATTGCAATTTACAATTATTAGGTCAAACAGTGGGCAGATTGATGAGGATTTTAAGCTTTCAGTCGTTAAAACACATTACGTGGTTTACAAACAACTAATGAAATTTATTATCATACAGTATCCATTTTTACAGATGAATCAAAAGATAAGTTAACTGGGGATGTTGGTGTGGCTGTTTTTGTGTGCCTGAATTGCAGGTAATGATAAAGAAATGACTTATGTCATTTATCAGCATAGAAAGAAGAATTCTTTGCCAACAGTTTAGGCTTACAGTGGGTGGAGGACATTGGTCCTTATAATTTGCTCAGAATACATTTCGGTTTTGATGAGTCTTAAACAGGTCATTCTGGCAGTAGGTCAGATTGACTGTTGAAAACTCCTCAAATGGTATTCCATATATAAAGTTTGATTTATATGTCTGCACATTATGGGACCTGCACATCACACTGTTGAGGGAAATGATGATGTTGACTGTTTAGCACCAAAAGCTGTTAAATGTTAAGCTGCGGATATAGACCTTCCACTTAGCAAATTAGAAGCTAAAGGGTTGGTAGTGTTAAGAATTAGGGGCTTATGGCAAGACGTAGGATAATGGACATAAAGACAGACACCTTTACAGAATACATAAACCTGTTGGGTTTATAGAAGAAGGGCTTAGAACAAGGGAAGGAATGATATTGACATGACATAGAAATGTCCACACTATGCTTAATTATGCCTTGTATCTAATTGGAAAACTTCATTCTGTGTCGTGTACATTTTGTCATTATGAAACTGTCGAAACACATACTATTTCAATGTGAAGCGTATAAGGCTGAAGAAAAATCAAATGCAGTCTTCAGTACAATCTTTGCAAGGGTAGATAGTTTTCAGATAAAAACTTTATTAAATTATGGGACTGACTTTAAATCAATTCACAGTTTGAGCTGGAAAAGGCATGTAATAATTGTGTTAAACCTAAGGAAATGACATATAGTGTAGCAAAGGTGAGTGGGATGTTGGATTATTGGGATGCTCTTATAATCCAACAAAAGGCAACGAAAAAAGCCATAAGAATGGTCAAGATGAAATATGAGGGCAAACTGGCCAATAATATAAATCAGGATGCTAAAAGTTTAGTTTTCAGTTACATGAAGAGTGAAAGGGAGATGAGAGTTGATACTGGACCACTGGAAAATGATGCTGGTGAAGTAGTAATGGGGGACTAAGAAATGGCAGATGAACTTAATGAACAATCTTCACTGTCTTTTCCAGTCAGTACCGCCCCCACTTGTCCCATTTAACCTGTCTCATTACGGGTGGACTCTAGGACCCAGGGGAGCTCAGGACCCGCCGCCCACGGCTGCTGCTGAATCCGCGGTGTTTCTGTTTGGTTGACGGATGCGGTGAACGAGTTAAAATTAATCGATCGACAATTCTCATGTCGTGTTTATTTCACTCCATAGGACCATAGAACACTACAGCACAGAAAACAGGCCATTTGGCGCTTCTAGTCTGTGTGGAAACTTTATTCCGCTCGTCCCACTGACCTGCACCCAGTCCGTAACCCTCCAGACCTCTCCCTTCCATGTATCCATCCAATTTATTCTTAAAACTTAAGAGTGAGCCTGCATTTACCATGTCAGATGGCAGCTCGTTCCACACTCCCACCACTCTCTGAGTGAAGAAGATCCTCCTAATGTTCCCCCTAAAGCTTTCCCCTTTCACCCTTAAACCATGTCCTCTCGTATTTATCGTTCCTAATCTAAATGGAAAGAACCTACTCGCATTTACTGTCTATACCCCACATAATTTTGTAAACCTCTATCAAATCTCCCCTCATTCTTCTATGCTCCAAGGAATAAAGTCCCAACCTATTCAATCTTTCCCTGTAACTCAACTCCTGAAGACCTGGCAACATCCTAGTAAATCTCTGCACTCTTTCAATCTCTCCAACCTCTCCATGGATACCTCATGTCTGAACTTTCTGAACTAACCTCCGATGTGGGACCTTGTCAAAGGCCTTACTACAGTCCTTACTATCCTTTTACTCTTAATATACTTGTAGAAACCCTTCAGGTTTTCCTTCACATTATCTGCAAAAGCCACCTCATGTCTTTTTTTCCTTCCTAATTTCCTTCTTTAGTATTTTCTTACGTTTTCTATACTCTTTAAGTAACTCATTTGCTCTTTATTGCCTATACCTGCTATACACCTCTCTCTTTTTCTTAACCAGATCGCCAATATCCCTGGAAAACCAAGGTTCCCTATGCCTGTTAACTTTGCCTTTAATCCTGGCAGGAAAATGCAAACTCTGCACCCTCAAAATTTCACATTTGGAGGCCTTCCACTTACTGAACACATCCTTGTCAGGAAAAAAAAAACTTACCCCAATCCACTCTTCCTAGATCCTTATTCATTTCCACAAAATTAGCCCTTCTCCAATTTAGAACCTCAACTCGAGGACCAGACCCATCCTTATCCATAATTAACTTGAAACTAATGACATTATGGTCACTGGACCCAAAATGTTCGCCCACACTTACTTCTGTCACCTGACCTGTCTGGTTTCCTAATAGGAGATCAAGTATTGCATCCTCTCTCGTAAGTACCTCTATATATTGATTTAGAAAACTTTCCTGAAAACATTTCACAAACTCTAGCCCTATTACAGTTTGGGAGTCCCAGTCAATATGTGGAAAGTTAAAATCCCCTACTATTACAACTTTCTGTTTCTTACATCGGTCTTCTATCTTTATACAGGTTTGCTTCTCCAATTCTCTCTGACTATTGGGCGGTCTATAATACACCCCTATTAGTGTTGTCACACCTTTCCTTTTTTTCTTTTCTTTTCAAATCTTTTTATTAATTTTTAAGAAAAACATAAGAAAAATATTAGTACAAAACATTTGAGAGTACATAATAGATTAATTAACAATCAAATATGTATTAATCAATACACAGAGTCTCTCAAACTCATAGTATAAAAAAAAACAACTAAAAAAAAACTTTAAAAAAACTAACCAACATGGGCAATCGCATAATGTTGAATACATACAGCAGTGCCAATGACTCCCAATCTCCATCCACACAATCCAGGATAGTAACAATAAGGTTCAGGATCAGACAATTTAATTCATATGAAAATGTTGAATAAATGGTCTCCAAGTTTCCTCAAATTTAACTGAAGAGTCAAAAACCACACTTCTAATTTTTTCTAAGCTCAAACAGGAAATAGTTTGAGAAAACCACTGAAATACAGTTGGAGGGTTAATTTCTTTCCAATTCGGTAAAATAGATCTTCTAGCCATTAGTGTAACAAATGCAATCATTCGTTGGGATGAAGCGGATAAACGCTTATTATCTATCATTGGTAGACCAAAAATTGCGGTAAAAGGATGTGGTTGGAGATTAATATTTAAGACTCTTGAAATAATATTAAAAATATCTTTCCAATAGTTTTGTAAACAAGGACAAGATCAAAACATATGGGTCAACGAAGCAACATCAGAATGACATCTATCACGGGTTGGATTAACATAAGAATAAAATCGAGCAAGTTTATCTTTAGACATGTGAGCTCTATGTACAACCTTAAATTGTATTAGGGCATGTTTAGCACAGATAGAGGATGAGTTTACCAATAATAAAATTTTTTCCCATTGCTCAATAGATATAGGGCAATGCAATTCTTCCTGCCATTCCTTCTTAATTTTTTCTGACATATCTGGTTGTACATTCATAATCATATTATAAATGATAGCTACTAAGCCCTTTTGACAAGGATTAAGAGCTAAAATTCTTTCTGTAATGTCCAATGGACATTCGTTCGAAAAAGACTTTAGTTCATTATATAAAAAATTTCTAACGTGTAGATATCTAAAAAAATGGGTTTTAGATAAATTATATTTATTAGATAACTGTTCAAAGGACATAATGTTATCATCCAAAAACAGATCACGAAAACATGTTATACCTTTTGTTTTCCATAAAAGAAAAGCTTGATCTATAGATGGTCGGAAAAAGTAGTTAGATATTATAGGACTTAACAGCATAAACTTATTCAAACCAAAAAATTTACGAAATTGAAACCAGATTCGTAATGTATACTTGACTATAGGATTAGTTATCTGTTTATTCATTTTGAATAACGAAAAAGGAAGTGAAGATCCTAAGATTGAGATCAATGAGAAATCTTGCACAGATTTACATTCCAAATTTACCCATTGTGGGCCAGCAACTGTAGTCGATTCTTGTGTCCAAAATATCAAATACCGTATATTAACTGCCCAATAGTAAAATCTTAAGTTTGGTAGAGCCAAACCGCCCTCCTTCTTAGGCTTCTGTAAATATTTTTTACCTAGCCTAGGATTTTTGTTCTGCCACAAATACGAAGATATTTTAGAATCAACTATATCAAAAAAAGATTTAGGAATAAAAATTGGTAATGCTTGAAATAGATATAGAAATTTAGGTAGTATCATCATCTTAATGGCATTAATTCTACCTACCAAAGACAAAGATAGTGGGGACCACCTATTAGCAAGTTGCTTAATTTGATCTATTAAAGGCAAAAAATTAGTTTTAAATAAATCTTTATGTTTTTTAGTAATTTTAATACCTAAATAAGTAAAATAGTCTGTAACAATTCTATATGGTACCTGATTATAAATTGAAGTATGCATATTTAATGGAAAAAGTTCACTCTTATTAAAATTCAATTTATATCCAGAAAAATTACTAAATTGAGCAAGCAAAGAAGAAATAGCAGGAATAGATCTTTCAGGGTCAGATATATATAATAACAAATCATCCGCATATAATGATACCTTATACATCGTCTCCCCACGGGTAATACCTGAAATATTGGGTGATTCACGAATAGCTATAGCCAAGGGTTCCAAAGCAATGTCAAATAATAAAGGGCTTAAAGGATAACCTTGCCTTGTGCCCCAAGATAACTGAAAAAAAGGGATCTTTGATTATTAGTGAAGACCGAAGCTAAAGGTTTCTGATATATTAATTTAATCCATGATATAAATTTTGAACTAAAATTAAAATGTTGCAAAGTATTAAATAAATATGACCATTCGACTCTATCAAATGCTTTTTCGGCATCTAAGGAAATGACACATTCTGGGATTTTAGATGAAGAGGTATAAACAATATTAATTAATTTTCTAATGTTAAAAGATGAATAGCGATTTTTAATAAATCCAGTCTGATCCTCAGAAATAATCCGAGGCAATATATTTTCTAATCTAATAGCCAAAATTTTACTAAAAATTTTAAAATCCGTATTCAGCAAGGATATTGGCCGATAGGATGCACATTCAGTGGGGTCTTTATCTTTTTTAAGAATTAAGGAAATAGAAGCTTTATAAAAAGATTGTGGTAGTTTACCTATACTTAATGCATCTTTAAAAATTTTACAAAGCCAAGGAGAAAGTATAGAAGAAAAGGATGGTCACACCTTTCCTGTTCCTCAGCTCCACCCATATGGCCTCTGTAGACAAGCCCTCCGGTCTGTCCTGTCTACTCACAGCTGTGATATTTTCCCTGACTAGTAATGCCACTCCTCCCCCTTTCATCCCTCCCCCTCTATCACGTTTGAAACAACGAATATTTCTATCATGTATAAACCTTAGGTGGGAGGTTATCTTTTTGTATTAATGTATTAAAAATAAATTATAAATTCTACCAATGAGAATTACAAATTCTCTTACTGAAGGATTCATATTTAAAATAGTATCCAACAAATCAGATTCTTGCATATATGGGAACTTAGATAATTATGTTTTGTAAAAAAATGTCTAACCTGAAGATATTGCAGTAAGTGTGTTTGAGAGAGAGAATATTTGCTAATTAACTATCAGTGTTTAATTCAATTTAAAATTGTTCACTGTTACTATTTAACAAAGGAGAGACTATCCAAAATATTTCCTAACATAGACAATTATTGCGATAGGTGTAAAACTGAAGTGGCCACTTTTTCACATATGTTCTGGTCATGTTCTTCATCAAAATGTTTTTGGAAATCTTTAGTTTCTACAATTTCTAAAGCTCTGAAAATTACTTTACAACCTAATGTACAAACCTTTGATTTCTGTCTATACATGCAGTCCTCGCATGACCTTTATCCTCCTCCACCTCACTATCTGCTCTAACACTCTGGTTCCCCTCCCACTGCAAATCTTTTTTACCCACTCCCCCTCCCCCTAGAGCAGCACTAGCAAATCTACCCGCAAGGATGTTAGTTCCCCTCCAGTTCAGGGGCAAACCGTCCCGTCGGAACAGGCCCCACCTTCCCGGGAACAAAGCCCAATTGTCCAGAAACATGAAGCCCTCCCTCCTGCACCATCTCCTTAGCCACGTATTTAGCTGCACTCTCCGCACATTTATATTTACAGGGACTTTACTCCTGACGCCGGTCCCGGGACCCGACCCGTTTACAGACCCGGAGCGGAACCGGAGCAGATTCTCAGCCACTGGTTTACACCCCAGGTCGCGAAGAAAGGATAAAGTTTCTCCGTGAATGTATTCCCAGTGAAGGTGTGGAGATGGGACTTGGTCTCCGCGTTGTAAAATGAAACTGTCCCGGACTCGTAACTGAGATAAACTCCCACCCTCCCGGGGATGGGACCGGCAGGGTGACGGGACTCGGGGGAGGGGAGACCGTCCACGTCACAATCCCGATGTAACACGTCACCAACCCGCCTGATGATCCAGAATCCGGTCTCCGGACTCAGACTGACCCGTCTCTTCCTCTCCCCAGACTCTGCGGCGACTCCCAGACCCCAGCCCCGATTCCCCGTCAACTCCACCTCCCAGTAATGTCTCCCCGATGTGAATCCCTCCGATCCCAACACACAAAACCAGTTTGTGAATCTCTTCCCGGTGTCAGGGAGATTCCTCTGGGTCCAGGTCCGTCTCACAATCTTCCGATCCTCAGACACCTCAAGCTCCGGATGCGCCGTTTCCACATCCAGGGTAACAGAGACTGGGGGGGAGAAGCAGAGAATTAGAGAGTCTCCGGGGATCGGGGGGAAACTCGGGCAGCGCGGCCCCGGGGATCGGGGGGAGACTCGGACAGCGCGGCCCCGGGGATCGGGGGGAGACTCGGACAGCGCGGCCCCGGGGATCGGGGGGAGACTCGGACAGCGCGGCCCCGGGGATCGAGGGGAGACTCAGGCAGCGCGGCCCCGGGGATCGGGGGGAGACTCGGACAGCGCGGCCCCGGGGATCGGGGGGAGACTCGGACAGCGCGGCCCCGGGGATCGGGGGGAGACTCGGACAGCGCGGCCCCGGGGATCGGGGGGAGACTCGGACAGCGCGGCCCCGGGGATCGGGGGGAGACTCGGACAGCGCGGCCCCGGGGATCGGGGGGGAGACTCAGGCAGCGCGGCCCCGGGGATCGGGGGGAGACTCGGACAGCGCGGCCCCGGGGATCGAGGGGAGACTCAGGCAGCGCGGCCCCGGGGATCGGGGGGGAGACTCAGGCAGCGCGGCCCCGGGGATCGGGGGGAGACTCGGACAGCGCGGCCCCGGGGATCGAGGGGAGACTCAGGCAGCGCGGCCCCGGGGATCGGGGGGAGACTCGGGCAGCGCGGCCCCGGGGATCGGGGGGAGACTCGGACAGCGCGGCCCCGGGGATCGGGGGGAGACTCGGACAGCGCGACCCCGGGGATCGGGGGGAGACTCGGGCAGCGCGGCGCCGGGGATCGGGGGGAGACTCGGGCAGCGCGGCCCCGGGGATCGGGGGGAGACACGGACAGCGCGGCCCCGGGGATCGAGGGGAGACTCAGGCAGCGCGGCCCCGGGGATCGGGGGGAGACTCAGGCAGCGCGGCCCCGGGGATCGGGGGGAGACTCGGGCAGCGCGGCCCCGGGGATCGGGGGGAGACTCGGGCAGCGCGGCCCCGGGGATCGGGGGGAGACTCGGGCAGCGTGGCCCCGGGGATCGGGGGGAGACTCGGGCAGCGCGGCCCCGGGGATCGAGGGGAGACTCGGGCAGCGCGGCCCCGGGGATCGGGAGAGACTAATGTCTAATGTCTCCCCAGGGTTTTCCGCTGGACGGAGAGCAGAGAGACCCCTGGCCCTTGACTCCTCAGACAGGGGAAACATCCTCCCTCACTCCTGCCTGTTGACCCCTGAAAGAATTTTGTGTTTCCATGAGATCTCCTCTCATTCTTCGAAACTGGGAACAGAGAACATAGAGCAGTACAGCACAGGAACAGGCCCGTCATTCAATGTTCACATTCATTTGTGAGTGTGAAGTGGGGCAGTGATGGTTTGTGACAGTAAAGGAGGTGATAATGGGAACCAGTAGGGGAGAGATGAATGGCAGATTGAACCAGGAGGGGGGAGGGGTGGAAACCCCGTGGGTGAACTGTGTGTGTAGAGGTAATGAGAAGCTAGAGGGGGCAAAGATGGCAGATGAGGATGACTTTGTCCCCTTTCACACAACCCCATCCCCTGCAGCCCCTCATTAGGACAGGGGATGAATTTGCAGTGACCCTTAAGCAACACAAGTCTTGATGAAGTGTTTCAGTCTGAACCGTGGACTGTTTACTCTTTTCCATAGAAACTTCCCGGCCTGCTGTTCCCCCAACAATTTGTGTGTGTTACTCTGCTTTAAATATACTCAATTATTTGGCCTCCACAGTTGCCTGTGGCAGATTCACTATCCTGTGGATAAAAGAATTCCTCCTCATCTCTGTCCTAAATGGACATCCCTATAGTCGGAGCCTGTGCTTACCGTTCTCGACCCACCCACATCCTCCCAACATCAACTCTCTCCAGACAGGTGTCAGAGAGATCTGGCGAGACCCTTCATCAGGACCTGTGTAGCTTGGATTACCAGCATCTGCAGATTTTCTCCTGTTTGATTTTTAAAGCAGAAGTTAATAAGTAAACTTCTTGATTAGTCAGAGTCTCAAAAATTATGGGGAGGAGGTGGGAGAATAGGGTTGAGGTGGATAATAAATCAGCCATTCTTCTAAACTCCGGTGAGTACAGGCCCAGAACCATCAAACACTCCTCATTTGTTAACTCTTTCATTCCTGGAATCATTCTTGTGAATCTTCTGGACCCCCTCCAATGCCAGTACATGTTTTCCGATAGAAGGGACCCAGAACTGCTCACAATACTCCAAGTGTGGTCTGACCAATGCCTTATAAAACCTCAGAATTACATCCTTGCTCTTGTATTCTAATCCTCTCGAAATGAAAGCAAACATTGAGTTTGCCAATCTTACCACTGACACAAACTGCAAGTTAACCTTCAGGGAATCCTGCACAAGGACACCCATGTCCCTTTGCACCTCTGATTTTTGAATTTCGCCGTTTACAGGATTGTCTCTGTGTTTAATTTCTTCGACCAAAGTCGTACCTGCCTAAGTTTGTACCTGTCAAACTCTACCTGTGCTACAAGATCCTTATTCCATATACTGGTGCATTCAAATAAGACCATAAGACAAAGCAGCAGAAGCCGGCCATTCGGCCCATCGAATCTGCTCCGCCATTCTATCATGAGCTGATCCATTCTCCCATTTTGTCCCACTCCCCCACCTTCTCACCATGACCTTTGATGCCCTGGCTACTCACATACCTATCAATCCCTGTCTTAAATACACCCAATGACTTGGCTTCCACTGCTGCAACAAATACAGAGATTCACCACCCTCTGGCTAAAAAAATTTCTTCGCATCTCCGTTCTGAATGGGCGCCCTTCAATCCTTAAGTAATGCTCTCTCGTACTAGACTCCCCCACCATGGGAAACAACTTTGCCACATCCACTCTGTCCATGCCTTTTAACATTCGACATGTTTCTGTGAGGTTCCCCCTCATTCTTTAACGTCCAAGGAGTACAGTCCAAGAGTGGTCAAATGTTCCACATATCTTAACCCTCTCATTCCAGGAATCATTCTAGTGAATCTTCTCTGAACCCTCTCCAATGTCAGAACATCATTTCTTAAATAAGGAGCCCAAAACTTCACACAGTATTCCAAGTGAAGTCTTACCAGTGCCTTATCGAGCATCAACATCACATCCCTGCTCCTCTACTCTATTCATCTAGAAATGAATGCCAACATTGCATTCGCCTTCTTCACCACCGACTCAACCTGGAGGATAACCTTAAGGGTATCCTGCACGAGCACTCCCAAGTCCCATTGCATCTCAGAACTTTGAGTTTTCTCTCCATTTAAATAATAGTCTGCCCGTTTATTTCTTCTACCAACATGCATAACCATACACTTTTCAACATTGTATTTCTTTTGCCACTTCTTTGACCATTCTCATAATCTATCCAAGTCTCTCTGCAAACTCTCTGTTTCCTCAGCACTACCGTCCCCTCCACCTATCTTTGTATCATCAGCAAACTTAGCCACAAAGCCATCTATTCCATAATCCAAATCATTGATATACAACGTAAAAAGAAGCGGCCCCAACACGGACCCCTGTGGAACACCACTGGTAACTGGCAGCCAACCAGAATGGAATCCCTTTATTCCCACTCTCTGTTTCCTGTCAATCAGCCAACACTCTATCCACATATGTAACTTTCCCGTAATTCCATGGGCTCTTATCTTGTTTAGCGACCTCATGTGAGGCACCTTGTCAAAGGCCTTCTTCAAATCCAAATACACAACATCCACTGCATCTCCCTTGTCTAGCCTACTTCTAATCTTCTCAAAAAATTTCAATGGGTTTGTCAGGCAGGATTTTCCTTTAAGGAAACCATGCTGAGTTTGTCCTATCTTGTCATATGCCTCCAGGTACTCCGTAACCTCATCCTTGACAATTGACTCCAGAAACTTCCCAACCATTTCTCAAGCTAACAGGTCTATAATTTACTTTTTGCTTCCTTGCCCCTTTCTTTAATACCAGAGTGGCATTTACAATCTTCCACTAATCCAGAACCATGCCAGAATCTATTGACTTTTGAAAGATCATTGCTAATGCCTCCGCGATCTCCACAGCTACTTCCTTCAAAACACAAGGGTGCATTCCATCTGGTCCTGGAGATTTATCTACCCTGAGACTATTCAGCTTCCTGAGTAATTTCCTCTGTCATAATTGTGACTGCGCACACTTCTCTTCCCTGACACCCTTGAGTGTCCGGTTTACTGCTGATATCTTCCTCAGTGAGGACTGATGCAAATACTCGTTCAGTTCCTCAGCCATCTCCTTATCACCCATTACAATTTCTCCAGCATCATTTTCTATCTGTCCTATATCCACTCTCACCCGTTTTTTATTCTTTATATACTTGAAAATGCTTTTAGTATCTTCTTTGATATTATTTGCTAGCTTTCTTTCATAGTTCATCTTTTCCCTCTTAATGGCCTTCTTAGTTTCCTTTTGTAAGCTTTTAAAAACTTCCCAATCCTCTGTCTTCCCACTAATTTTTGTTTCCTTGAAAGCCCTCTCCTTTACTTTTACTTTGGCTTTGACTTCTTTTGTCAGCCACGGTCGCATCCTTTTTCCATTTGAAAATTTCTTCTTTTTTGGAATATATCTGTCTTGCACCTTCCTCACTTCTCGCATAAACTCCAGCCACTGCTGCTCTGCCGTCCTCCCGCTATTGTCCCTTTCCAGTCAAATTTGGCCAGTTCCTCTCTCGTGCCACTGTAACTTCCTTTACTCCACTGAAATACCGACACATCGGATTTCGGCTTTTCTTTCTCAAATTTCACAGTGAACTCAATCATGTTACGATCATTGCCTCCTAACAGCTCCTTCACCTCAATCTCTCTAATCACCTCTGGGTCATTACACAATATCCAATCCAGTACCTCTGATCCCCTAGTGGGCTCAACAACAAGCTGTTCTGAAAAGCCATCTCGTAGACATTCTACAAATTCTCTCTCTTGAGATCCAGTGTCGACCTGATTTTCACAATCCACTCGCATATTAAAATCCCCCACAATTATCATAACACTTCCCTTCTAGCAAACCTTTTCTATTTCCTGTTGTAATTTGTAGTCCACATCACTGCAGCTGTTAGGAGGCCTGTAGATAACTGCCATCAGGGTCCTTTTACCCCTGCTATTTCTCAGCTCAACCCAGAAAGATTCTTCCGATCCTATGTCACCTCTTTCCAATGATTTAATATCATTTCTTACCAATAAAGCCACGCCACCCCATCTGCCTACCTGCCTATCCTTCCGATACACCGTGTATCCTGGGACGTTCAGCTCTCAGAGACATGCATCCTTTAGCCACGTCTCAGTGATAGCCACAAAATTATACCTGCCAATCTGTAGCTGTACGACAAGATCATCCACCTTATTCCTTATGCTGTGTGTATTTAAGTATAACACCTTACGTCCAGTATTTGGTACTTTTTGTTTTGATTGCACTGCAACTCATCCCAGTGGCTGCAAATTTGCCCCATCACCTGCCTGTCCTTCCTGACATCTTTACTGCTCTCTATCTTAGATTTATTTCCGTTTTCCTCCTCCTCCACTCTATCATTCCGGTTTCCCATCCCCCTGCCAAATGAGTTTAAACCCTCCCTAACAGCTCTATTAAACATTCCCGCTATGGTTCAGGTGTAACCCGTCCTTTTTGAACAGGTAATACTTCCCCCTGAAGAGATCCCAACGATCCAAGAATCTGAAGCCCTGACCCCTGGACCAGTCTCTCAGCCACGCATTCATCTGCCTGATCCTACTATTCTTGCCCTCGCTAGCAATTGGCACAGGTAGCAATCCTGAGATTACTACCCTGGAGGTCCTGCTTCTCAGCTTCCTTCCTAACTCCCGGAAATCTCTCTTCAGGACCTCCTCCCTTTTCCTCCCTATTGTCATTGGTACCAACATGTACCAAGACAGCTGGCTGCTCGCCCTCTCCCTTCAGAATATTCTGGACCCGATCCGAGACATCCCGTACCCTGGTACCTGGGAGGCAACACACCATGCGGGTATCTCTACCAGGCTCACAGAATCTCCTGTCTGTTCCCCTGACTATGGAATCCCCTATGACTACCGCATTCCTCTTCTCCCTCCTTCCCTCCTGCACAACAGCGCCAGGCTCAGTGCCAGAGACCCGGTCACCGTGGCTGTCCCCTGTCAGGTCATCCCCCTCAACAGCATCCGAAATGATATACTTGTTGCTGAGGGGGGCAGCCACAGGGGTGCTCTCCACTATCCCGGCATTTCTCTTCCCTCTCCTGACAGTCACCCAGTTTTCTGACCCCTGTAGCCTAGGGATGACTACCTCCCTGTAGCTCCTGTCTATCACCTCTTCATTTTCTCTAATAAGCAGTAGGTCATCAAGCTGCAGCTCCAGATCCCTAACACGGTCTCCGAGGAGCTGAATCTCGGTTCACCTGGTGCAGATGTGGCTATCAGGGAGGCTGGAGGTCTCCCAGGATTCCCACATCTGACACCCTGGACAAAGGACTAACCCTGCAGACATGCTACCTAATTCTACAGGAATGAAACAAAGAAAGATAGGTCTACTCACCCACTTACTTCGCCAAACACACAAACTTTTTAAACCGTTAGCTAATGTGCCCTGCTGTTCCCCCGTCTGTCCGGGCCGATTTGCCAAGGGGAGAAAAAGAGTCGGTGCCTCGCTCTCGCCTCTTCCCGTTACCGCCTAAGCCCGTTGAGCCAAAGCCCTACACTCTGCTGCCACCCACTCCGCTGCCCGCTCTATAGGGTGGTCATCTTTTTAAACTCTCCTCGCTGTCCTGCGCAGTCTCGCCGTTCTTGTACGCAAAGTTTTTTTTAAAAAACTGTCTTCCTTCAGGATTTAGCTCCCACTCCGCCCTTCTTGTCCCAATCTAAAAAAACACCTTCAGTCCTGTATTCATCAGCCTATTCCACACTGTCCACATGAAATTCAGCAAGGCCTTTGACGTCGATGATAGACCACACTTGGAGCATTGTCTGCATTTCCGGTTTCCGAATATGGGGAGGATGTCATTACACTGGACAGGAGGCTTCAGGAGGATGTTACCAGGACTGGGGGCTTGGGTTAAAAGCAGAGAGTGGATAAGCTTGGGCTATTCAGCTGTAGTGTAGGATGTTCAGGTATGACCCCTTATCAAAGTACATCATTCATAAGGGGCTTAAATAATGTTTCTTTTTCCAAGAAATGAGAGTACAGAACCAGAGGCCTCAGATTGAAAGTGAGACGGGAAATTTTTCTGAGTGGTCTATCGGGTTACATTCTCATAGAGAGGGAGGTTGGTAAATGGAATTTGCCCTCAGACGCTGTAGAAACAGGTAAAAATAAAATATTTTAAAATAAATTTGGGCAGGTACACAGATGGGAAATGGTTAGAGGGATGGGGGGGGGCAAACACACACAAATGGGCCATGCTCAAGAAGACATCTTAGTCTTGCAGATTGATGAAGTGGGCCGTGGGTTCAACATCCGTCAAACCCTCCCAGATCATCCTCCTGAGCAATCTCACCCGGAGTCTGTCTGTGAAGTGTTGATGTGACGTCACTTCAGAGGGCAGCTCAGTGCCACAGAACAGACAGACTGGGTAAGGAAGGCAGATTTCAATCCTAAATGGGAATTTGTGCCTATTTCTGTGGCCGTGTGTCACACTCTGATAGTATATCGTGTGTGTGTGTGTGTGTGTGTGTGTGTGTGTGTGTGTGTGTGTGTGTGTGTGTGTGTGTGTGTGTGTGTGTGTGTGTGTGTGTGTGTGTGTGTGTGTGTGTGTGTTGATTGTGATAAATATCCGTGTGGTGTGTATACACATTGAAGGAGAGTGTGCACATTGAAGAATTTGTATGTACAGTGTGTCATCACTTGTCTGGTGTGTGTTGACAATGTGTCACACGTGTTTGAGTTGTTTATTTGAATAAATGACTGTCTCTGAAGAGATTGGTTTCCAGGTTACTGAGGGAAATAACAACGTACATTGCTGAGGCTCTGACTACAATCTGCCAGTCCTTCCTGTGTATGTGTGTGAGGGAGCTTTGCCAGGCCGGTTATGCTGTGTGTGCTTCTCCCGAGATGAAATCTTGACCCATGTCAATGCTTGTTGGTGTGACCGAGCTCATTCTCACAATGCTTCAATGTAGTGGTCTGATCACTATAAGACATAGGAGCAGAATTAGGCCATTTGCCCATCGAGTCTGCTCCGCCATTCAATCATGTCTGATCCTTATTTTTCCTCCTCAGCCCCACTACCTGGCCTTCTCCCTGTAACCTTTGATGCTGTGTCCAATCTAGAACCTATCAAGCTCTGTCTTAAATACACACAACGTTCCACAAATTCACCAGCCGTTGGCTCATATTTCTTCGCATCTGTTTTAAATAGACCCCCCTCTATCTTGAGGCTGTACCCTCTTGTGCTAAACTCCACCACCATGAGAAACATCCTTTCCACATCTACTCTGTCTAGGACTTTCAACTTTCGAAAGGTTTCAATGAGATCCCCCCTCATCTTTCTAAATTCCAGCGAGTACAGACACAGAGCTATCAAACGTTTCTCGTATGAGAACCCTTTCATTCCTGGAATGATCCTTATGAAATGAACCTTCTGCAATGCCAGCACATCTTTTCTTAGATGAGGAGCCCAAAATTGTTTACAATACTCAAGGTGAGGCTTCACCAGTGCCTTATAAAGCCTCAGCATCACATCCCTGCTCTTGAATTGAACGCTATCTAAACCCCTTGAATTGAATGCTAACATTGGATTTGCCTTCCTCACCACTGGCTCTACCTGCAAGTTAACCTTTAGTGTGTTCTGCAGAATGACTGCTAAGTCCATTTTCATCTCAGCTTTTTGGGTTTTCTCCCTATTTGAAAAAAAAAAAATCTGCACATTATTTCTACGACCACAGTGCATGGCCATGCATTTTCCAACATTGCCACTTCCCTTCCCATTCTCCTCATTCAAGTCTTTGTCCAGCCTAACTGTTTCCTCAACACTATCGGCCCCTCCACCAATCTTTGTATCATCTGCAAACTTGGAAACAAAGCCATCTATTCTAGGACAATAGGGTATGAATTCAGGATTGAAGGACTTCCTTTTAGAACTGAGATGCGGAGAAATTACTTTAGTCAGCGTGTGGAAAATCTGTGGAATTTGTTGCCACAAGCGGCTGTTAAGGCCAAGTCATATTTAAGGCAGAGATAGATAGGTTCTTGATTAGCCAGGACATCAAAGGGTATAGGGTGAAAGCAGTGGAGTGGGGATGACCAGAAGAATTGGATCTGCTCATGACTGAATGGTGGAGCAGACTCGATGGGCCGAATGGCCTATTTCTGTTCCTATATCTTATGGTCTATTACATCAGCTAAATCGTGCGGAACACGAGTCACTGGCAGCCAACCAGAAAAGGATCCCTTTACTCTCATTCGCTGTTTCCTACCAATCAGCCAATGTTCTAATCAAGCCTGTAACTTTTATGTAATAACATGGCCTCTTAACCTGATTACCACCTTCATGCGTGGCACCTTGTCAAAGGCCTTCTGAGATTCCAAATATACAACATCCACTGCATCCCCTTTATCTATCCTGCTTGTAATCTCCTCAAAGAATCCCAACAGATTTGTCAGGCAGGATATTCCCTTAACGAAGCCATGCTGACTTGTCCTATCTTGTCCAGTGCCACCAAGTATTCCATAACCTCATACTTAACAATTGACTCCAATTTCTTCCCAACCACAGAGGTGAGGCTAACTGGTCAATAATTTCCTTTCTGCGGCCTTCCTCCTTCCTTAAAGAGTTAAGTGACATTTGCCATTTTCTAGTCCTCTGGCATCATGCCAGGGTCCAATGATTTTTGAAAGATCATTTGAAATGCCTCCACAATGTCTACCACAACCTCTTTCAGAACACTAGGGTGCAGTTCATCTGGTCCGGGTGACTTATGTACCTTCAGGTCTTTCAGCTTTTTGAGCAACTTCTCCCTTGTAACAGTAACTGCACTCACTTCTCTTCCCTCACACCCTTCAACATCTGGCACAGTGCCAGTGTCTTCCGCAGTGAAGACTGATGCAAAATATTTGGTTTATCTGCCATCTCTTTATCCCGTGTTATTATATATCCGGCCTCATTTTCTAGCGTCCTATATCCACTCTCATCTCTGTTTTATTTTTTTACAATACTTGAAAAACAATTTGATATTGTTTGCTAACTTGTTTTACAAAGACAGGTGTGTAAAAAGGGCCCAAAGGATCATTGGAGACCAGAGTCACCCCAACCACAAACTGTACCAGTTGCTACCTTCCGGGATACGGTACCGCAGCATAAAAGCCAGGAGCAACAGGCTCCGGGACAGCTTCTTCAACCAGGCCATCAGACTGATTAACTTGTGTGGAAACAACAATATTTCTATGTTATATGAACCAGCCTGTTGTATATATTATTCATTATAAATTACTATAAATTGCACATTGCACATTTAGTTGGAGACATAACTTAACGATTTTTACTCCTCATGTACGGATGTAAGTAATAAAGTCAATTCAATTCAAATCAATTTATTGTTTATTTTTCCCCTCCCAATCATTCTTTTAGTTCCTCTCTGTAGATATTTAAAAGCTTCCCAATCCTCTGTCTTCCTACTAATTTTTGTTTAGTTGTATGCCCTCTCTTTTGCCTTTACAATAACTTGTCTTCCCTTGTCAGCCACGGTTTTACTATTTTGCCATTTGAGTATTTATTTATTTTTGGAATACATCTATCCTTCACCTTCCTCATTTTCCCAGAAACTGACACCATTTCTGCTCTGCTCTCATCCCTGCCAGCATCTCCTTCCAATTTTCTTTGGCCAACTCCTCTCTCAGACCACTGGAATTTATTTTACTCCTCTGAAATACTACAACGTCAAGACTTTACTTTCTCCTTATCAAATTTCAAGTTGAACTCAGTCACGTTGTGAGCACTGCCTCCTAAGGTTTCTTTTAACTACTCACCTCTGGTTCAATACATAACACCCAATCCAGTAGAGCTGTTCCCCGAGTAGGCTCAACGACAAACTGCTCTAGAAAACCATCACATTGCATTCAACAAACTCACTCTCTTGAGATCCTTTACCAAACTGATTTTCCCAATTGACCTGCATGTTGAAATCTCCCATGATTATCATAACATTGTCCTTTTCATCAGCCTTTTCTATTTCCAGTTGTAATCTGTGGGCCTCAACCCACTGACTGTTGGGAGGCCTGTATATGACTGCCATCAGTGGCATTTTTACTTTTGTAGTTCCTTACCTCAACCCACAAGGATTCAACATCTTCCAATCCTATGTCACATCTTGCTGCTGATTTACCAGCAGAGCCACACCACCCCATTGGCCTTCCTTCCTTCCTTCCTCTGATACATTGTGTAACCTTGAACATTCAGCTCCCAACTACAACCATCCTTCAGCCACGATTCCGTGATGGCCACAACATCATACCTGACAATCGGTAATAGTGCAACAAGATCATCCACCTTATTTCTCATACTCCATGCATTGAGATATAACACTTTGTGTACTGTATCTGCTACCCTTTTTAATTCTGCATCCCTAATGCACTGATACTCACCCTGCTGGCTGCAATTTTCTCCTCTCATCTGTCCGCCCTATCTGACAGTCTGACTGCACGCTATCTTTGCATTTTTACCATCAGTCCTATCTCTTCACTCCAGTTCTAAACCCCACCAAATTAGTTCAGACCCTCCCCGACAGCTCTATCAAACCTCTCTGTGAGATTATTGTTCTCCCTCGGGTCCAAGTGCGTCCCATCGCTTTTGAGCAGGTCATTCCTCCACCAGAAGAGATCCCAATGATGCAAGAACCTGAAGCCCTGTCCCCAGCACCATCTTCTCAGCCATGTTTATCTGTCAAATTATCCTGTTTCTACCCTCACCAGCACGTGGCACAGGCAGCAATCCAGAAATTACAACCCTGGAGGTGCTGCTTCTGAGCTTTCTACCAAGCTAGCCAGATTCTTTTCAGGACCTCTTTGTTTTTACTTCCTATGTAATTGGTCCCAAAATGCAACAAGATGGCTGACTCTTCACCCTCCCTCTCCAAAATGCTGCAGACACGATCGGAGACATATCTGACCTTGGCACCTAGGGGGCAAGATACCATTCGGGGGCCCCATTCACGTCAATAGATTCTCCTGTCTGTCTCCTGACAATTGAGTCCCCGATCACGACCACTCCCCTCTTCTGCCTCTAACAACAGTGAGAGATGCTGATCCGGAAGTGGGAAGATCTGTGTCAGTCAGAGTCTGCACTCAGAGGGCACGAAGGACTTGTGTATTTTCCTGACAATCCCGGTCACCACACTGATACCCGCTTTTATCCCTTACAATATCATCAAGTCAGTATTAAATTACCCGCTCTTGAGGAAGGATTCAAACTCATGTCCTGGTGTGTTAGTGCAGTGTGTCTGGAATCAGGACACAGTGGTTCATCTGCCAGTCCCGTGTATTGGTTGTATTGTGACCCTGTGCTGGTGTGTCCAGGGGTCTGACATCTCCAGCTGACCATGTGACAGTGATGCCTCCCAGTGGGTGGGGTTGATGTGGAATAAACTTCAGTTCCCCTTCAGTCCATTATCACAGCCAATCCTTGCTTCAGCTTATAAATTAATTGTGTTTCATGAATGAGTAAAAATGAATCTCTGTAAGTTTTACCTCGGTTAATGGCATCAAGTGTTTCTCTCAGCACTGTGTTCAACAAATAGAAGCAATCGAATTTTTCAACCGGTAGGGCCTCATCTGTCACTGACAATTCCTGGACATTGTCACTGATTCTGTAAATATTAAACCGCTGGTGATAAACTGGAATTTTGAAGTATTTTACAAATCCATACAGGGTTTCAGTAAAGAGCATGTCCTACCTCTTGTTTCGATGAGCTTTCTCCTGAAATAGATAAAAGCACAAATCTGATTAGACTTGGTCTTAACGTCCACATCCTGAATTTCATCCAAATCATTACAAGGTGTTGAAAATTCCCACTCCCACGGTCACAAACACACACCAGCAATACAGAACCACGGGGTAAATTACAGGGAAAGTTGCTGAAAGTTAGACCATTACTGAGAGGATGGAACTGACAGGAAAGACAGGATAGGCTGTACATTACCATCTGGATAAGACGTCAGAATGATAAAATGGAGCAATTTAAGATTAGTGATGGATTTGATTGCGCGAAGGTGGAAAAAGTACCTCATTTATGGCGAACACGAGAGGACCCAGGTGCTTGGAGGTAGTACAGAGGAGACGTCGGGTAAGTGTTTTGGAATGAGTGGAATGAGCTGCCGGCAACGAAGGTGGAGGCGGATGCGATAGGGTCTTTCACAAGACTCCTACACAGGTACATGGAGCTTGGAAAAATAGAGAGCTATGGCTAACTCGAGGTAATTTCTAAAGTGAGTAGATGTTCGGCACAGCATTGTGGGCCAAAGAGACTGTATTGTGCTGTAGGTTTTCTTTGTTTCTATTTTTCTATTTATGGGGAGACCTTCAGTCAAAGATAAAATGCCAGGTGGTTTTTAATAAATCCCACAAGAAATTTAGTGAAGAGGATGTGGAACTCAGTGCCACAGGAGTGGTTGAAATGGAACATCAGAGATTGAATGTAATGGGGAGGCTGGATAAACACGTGAGGGACCAGAATGGCCTGCTCGTGACGGAGAATGGGACACAATCCCATGTAAAACTTAATCCGACAAAGTAGAGACAGTGAAAGTTTCCGTAATCTGATGGAAACCGGATATGGAGGATAAGTCTGATGTGTGAGTCACATTCTTTGTTCTCACTGATTGACAGAGAGACCCTCACACCAACCGCACCAGACACACTCACAGCCTGTGACTGGAACTGGGTGTTAATGGGAGTATATTTTTTATATATAATATATAAAGGATATTTAATGCGGTAATTAAAGACACAATCAGAAGCTCTGTGTTATGGTCAGAGTAAATCATTTCAGGGAAGATTGCATTTTGTCCTGGGATGTACAGAAGTTGTGGAAGACCAGTTTTGGGGAAACAACAACCCTGAATAGTTGCATCAATTGTCTGGTGAGAAACAGTTTACTGCCATTTTTAAATGTTGTGTGTAGGAGCAACACGTCTGTTTTCTGTCTGCATTGTATTCTGTGTTATGTTAATCAGTCACGTGAGTGGGGACGTGGTAAAAGCGAAGGGAATAAGTTACGTATTCGTACTTTGTTCTGGACTGTTTTGATCCTGGGACTGGCAGATGCCATATCTTTTGTTGACCGATTCATTGCAGTTTAATTTACGATTAATTATGCCGAAATATCATCGCTTAAATATTGTGTGTTGCTGATAAAGGATCGAATATCTGTCTCCAACATTTTAGAATGTCATTGGCGGGGTGATTGGAGGTTCGTCATGCAAGGAGAACACTCTGTGTGAGGTCACCAGCAGCGGCAATTGATTTGGTAGAATTGGCCGCTGTGCTGTGTTTAGTTCAAATACACCACTTCATTTAGTTCAATTTGACAGAAGTAAATTGAAATGTAATCCCTCACCTTGAGAAATATCACACCGTCTTTCTGATCCATCTGTTCCTTTAACTTTGAGATTTCCTCCTGAATAATCCTCATATTCTCTTGAATCTTAAGAAGATTTTTCTCCATTGGGTTGAGAATCCTCTTCTCTTCTTCCCTGAGATCCCTGAGTAAACTCTGCTCTTTCACAGTGATAATCTGGCGCAGTTCAGCAAACTGGGATGTGATGTGTGTCTGAACGCTGTGTGACTGTTTCTGTCGAATGAAAGGTGAAGATTAGTTTACTGCATTGCTGTGTTGTATTTCCTTATGACATTAAAGTGACCATTCGGTCCATTGGGGTCCATACTACTTCGGAGACATTCCCGTCAACCCCTTTCCCTCACATTTTCCAGAAACTTATTCTCCCTCAGTGACCCATTAACTCCCAGCTGATTCACATCACTCTCCTCCACCTTCACAGGGTTAATTGTGATTAACCATTCATCCAGCATGTCCTTGGAATGTGTCTGAAACTGTCATGACCAGAGGGAGAGCATGAAAACTCCACACAGACATCAGCAGAGGTCAGGACCGAACCCAGGTCGCTGGAGCTGCGATACTCTGCAATTCTGCATTAAATGGAGCAAAACCGACAGTAATATCAGAAATTCTGCTCAGGAAGCCTCACCCGAACTCCGGAAATCTTCTCTTTCTGTTGCTGCTCCTTTTTCTGGAAGTCTGATTTCTTTTTTGTGAGAGAGTCTAAGGAAGATTTTAGCTGATCCTGGAAGTCAGAGAATGAAGGAAATAGAAACAAAGATGAATCAAAAGAAACAGGTGATCAAACCCGATTATCACACAAAATGCCGGAGGAACTCAGTGAGTCAGGCAGCATTTATTCAGCGGAAATAAACAGTCGATGTTTCGGGATGAGACCCTTCATTAGGACTGGGAAGGAATGGGACAGAAGCCAGAATAAAAAGGTTGGGAATGAGAACCAGTTGCCAGGTGACGGGTGAGTCAACGTGAGGGGGAACTTGGGGGAGGGTGATGAAGTGAAAAGCTGAGAGCGGACAGGTGGAAGAGGTTAAGAGCTGGAGAAGAAGGAATCTAATAGGAGAGGACAATCGACCATGGAGGAAACAGGAGGAACCGGGCTGTTTGCGGCCCTGAATGGTGACGAGGGAGGAGGTTAGGAGTCAGGTGTATCACGTGTCCCGCTTGCAGGTGTCAGTGTCAGGAGGGAGATCAGTGTGGAGGAGCGTGTGGATCAGGGCGATACAGGACGTGGAGCGCGATCCGTATAGAGAGCGGAGAGTTGCGGGGTGCGGAGGTGGGCTGTGGGACGGAGAGATGCTAGAATCCCGTTGGAGATGGGGGAAGTTGCAGAGAATGATGTGTTAGTTATAGAGGCTCGTGTGATGATATGTAGGACAAAGGAAATATGTTAAGTATTAAACTAACGTTAGTTTTACCTTGTAGATTTTAACAGCTTCTTTAATCGGCCTGAAGCGGTGCTCTCTGTGTTCCTCCGCCACTGCACAGACCAGACAGATCAGTGTCTTGTCCGTTTCACAAAACAGCTTCAGTTCTTCCTCATGTTCCTCGCAGTGACGTTTATTTTCCTTCCCTTTCGGATTCAGGTCTAGATTCCGAACTTTTTCTGTCAGATTTGCTAAGGCCCGATTCACCCTGAGGGTGCGGTCAGCAAGCACCTCTCTACATTCCGGGCAGGAGTTTCTCTCCTCCCTTTCCCAACACCGTGTGATACAAGAGCGACAGAAGTTGTGTCCACACTCCAGTATAACCGGATCGATGAAGAAATCCAGGCAGACGGGACAAATTGCCTCCTCGCTCAAACTCTCGACCGATCCTTTCGAAGCCATGTTAACTCCCAGCACTTCCTGATTCAGAATGCTTTCACTTTCGGGGAGCTGCTGATCCCCAGCAGTACCGCGATTGTCCACTACGCGCGCTGCAGTCTCAGGGAATGAACATGGTTTTACTGGATGTGTTCAGTGGAAATTCTGGCTATTTCTATGTTTAGTGTGGGATCATTAAACAGGCAACAAATACCAACCCATTTCTTAACAACCCAGTGCGACAAAAACATCAGCTGAATCCCCTGGAAGACGATTGAAGTCCTGCGCTTAAAGGAGATGCCATCTGCCGCCCTGGGGTGGTTCACTACTACAATAACTGTGAGGCGTCCTCAGCCAACCCGGCTACTCCCTGTCCAGTGTAGAGAATCCCTGTAGTCCCATTGGTGTCCCTGTAGTCTGGAATGTGCCAGTCGGCAGCATTCCTGTACGACTGGGCTTCGCAAACTTTTTTTTTATGCCAAAGACCAATACCAGTAACCGTGGACCACAGGTTGGGAACCGCTGCTCTCCGGACATCTCGATTTGATGGCAGGCCAACAAGTTTCGAGCGTCTTTCCCCGAGTTGATGATCTTCCAGCAGCATTCGCTGTCCGTTTTCCTGTGCGTCCTGGGAACAGCCCGAGGATCAGTGTGCCTTCTGTCACGCAGCTGCTGTGGCACAGGCCCTTGCATTTTTCTCCACAGATCTTCGCCAGCCCACAGTCCGCAAAGAGGCGAGTGACCGTCTCATCTCCACGGCAGTAATCTCGGGGCAGCGCGCTGTGGGAGTGATCTCCGGGCATGCAGCAAGGCTAGACTGGGAGGGGCCCTCTCGCCGCCAGACAGGTGAGGTCTTGCTGCCTGTCGGTGAGATCTGGTGATGAGACATTCTGCCAGATGGTCTGGGCTGTCTGCTCAGGGAACCACTCCACTGTGTCCATCCAGTCCTTCTCCTGCAGTAACTGCAGGACATTCCGTGCTGACCACTGTCTGGTGTTCTTTGGTCAAAGCTGCTGGTCTGAAAGAACTGTCACCAATTTCATTAACACAAGGTTCACATGGAGAAGCTTCCTGATTGAGACAGACACAGTCTCACAGGGTATTTACAGGGTAGGGGCAGGAATGATGTTTCTCCTGGCTGGGCAGTGGAACCAGGGATCCCAGGCTCAAAATCCGAGATCACCTCAGCAGGACTGAGATGAGGTGAAATTTCCCCAACACAGTGCGGTAAATATTTGGAGTTTTCTCCACAAGTTTCCTAAATTAAACGGACATTTCTAGGGGCTCGGCGATGTCGGGAACGTTGCAGGAAAGTGGCGCTGAGGTCAAAGATCAGCCATGTTCTGAGTGAGGGGCAGAACAGCGCAATGGGCCGAATGGCAACGCCTGCTCCTGTTTCTTATTTTCTAAATCACGAGTTTACCTTTGCGCCTTGTTCTCCCTTAGCCTTCAGCCTGTCGGATTGCACAGGGGAGCGGTGAGAGCTCCTGAGATCCATCAGCAGCCGCTGCGGTTATTTCATGCTCTTGTTATTTATCCTGGTTCTCCACATTTGCATTTGCACAGTTTGTTACCTTCAGCACTCTGGCTGATCTTTCACTGCCTGCTTCTGTTATGGTTACTATTCTATACATTTTCTAAGTATGTCCGCAGGGAAATGCTTCTCGGGGTTGTATGTGGTGACTTATCTGTACTCTGATAATAAGATTTACTTTGAAATTTGAGTTTCAGGAAACTTGCTTTAATTCTGGGAACAAACTGTGACTGACATCTCCAGCTCCCAGCAGCAGCCCGTCCTCACACACTCACAGCCAATCAGCGATCACCGCTGGGAGAAGGATTCTCTCATTGGCTGAGGGGTGTCAGTGGGCGGGACGCTGAGTGCCCGGCCGGGCCGGAGTTTGGAACTGGGACCGAGTGAGGCCGGAGACCGGGAGCTGCGCCTTGGGTTTCGGCTGCACCACCGGCGGGTCTCTAATCCTTTCGAAGGCAGTGCTGAAGCGACCGGCGGAGATTCCGTGAGATGTTTCAGCTACACGGAGGGCGCCCGGCCTTACCCCGCCGAGGATCGGGGCCTGTTGTCTGGAGTTGTCTCCCAGACCCGTCCCTTCCTGCTGGGAGACGGGAGCTGCCCCGCAGCGGCTGCCGGAGGATCTCCGGAGCTCTCACCGCTCCCCTGTGCAATCCGAACGGCTGATAACCAAGGGAGAACAAGGCGCAAAGGTAAACTCGTGCCTTTGAGAGTGACTGGCCATTCGGCCCGTTGCGCCTATTCCACCCTTTCCTCAGAATAGTCCTTTCTTTTTATTTCTTTTTATTGATTTTAAACAAACATAAATGAAACATAAATACAAAGAGCTTGAGAGTACATAATTAATAGGTTAAGGTATAAATACAAATAGATGATAATAACCTCCCAAACTCATAGTGGTTACAAAAAATGGAGAAAATAAGAAACCCTCCCCCCCAAAAAAAATGAAAAAAAATCCTAACCGACATGGGCCATTGCATTATATCAATTATACACAGTAGCGTCAATAACTCCGCACCTCCATCCAAATAATTAGGGATAATAAAAGTAAGGTTTAGGAAAAGTGAGTTTAGCTCATATGAAAATGTTGAATAAATGGTCGCCACGTTTCTTCATATTTAACTGAAGGGTCAAAGACAACACTTGTAATTTTTTCTAAACTCAAACAAGAAATAGTTTGAGAAAACCACTGAAATATAGTTGGAGGCCTAATTTTTTTCCAGTTCAATACGATAGATCTTCTAGCCATTAATGTAACAAATGCAATCATCCGCTGGGCCGGGGGAGGGGGGATAAACAACTATTATCCACCATTGGTAAACCGAAATTTGCAGTAATAGGATGCGGTTGCAATTTGATATTCAGAACTGTTGAAATAATACCAAAAACATCTTTCCAATAATTTAAAAACAGGGGCAAGACCAGAACATGTGGGTCAATGAAGCAACTTCAGAATGACATTTGTCACAGGTTGGATTAACATAAGAATAAAATCAAGCAAGTTTATCATTGGACATGTGAGCCCTATGAACAACCTTAAATTGTATTAGGCATGTTTAGCACAAATAGAAGAAGAATTGATTAATTGTAGAATTTTCTCCCACTCCTCTGTGGGTATAAGACAATGAAGTTATTTTGCCCATTCCTTCTAATTTTTTTCTGATACTCCTGGATGTATTTTCATGATCATATGATAAATGATGCTACTAAACCCTTCTGGCAAGGATTCAGAGCCAGAATTTTCTTCCGTAATAACATAATTTCAGAAAAGACTAACATTCAAGAAATTTCTAACTTGCAAGTATCTAAAAAAAAAGTGTTTTAGTCTGGATAGCTGTTCAAAGGACATAAAACTGTTATCTAAAAATAGATCACAAAAACATGTTATACCTTTTGTTTTCCATAACACAAAGGCTTCTCCCATAAAAGGGCGTGGAAAAAAAAGTTAGATATAATAGGGCTTGATAAGATAAACTGATTCAAGCCGAAGAATTTACGAAATTGAAACCATATTCTTAATGTATGTTTAACTATAGGATTAGTTATTTGTTTATTCAGTTTAGATAAAGCAAAAGGAGGCAAAGATCCTAAAATAGAAAACAATGAGAAGTCTTGTACAGATTTACACTCCAAATTTACCCATTGTGGGCAAGGTACTATGGCCGATTCTCGTGTCCAATATGTTAACTATCGGATGTTAACTGCCCAGTAGTAAAATCTTAGGTTTGGCAAAGCCAAACCACCTTCCTTCTTAGGCTTCTGTAAATATTTCTTACTTAATCTAGGATTTTTATTCAGCCACACATACGAGGATATTTTGGAATCAATAATATCAAAAAAAGATTTAGGAATAAAAATTGGTAATGCTTGAAATAAATATAAAATTTGGGTAATACTATCATCTTGATAGCATTAATTCGACCAACCAATGACAGAGATAATGGGGACCACCTGGTAACAAGTTGCTTGATTTGTTCAATTATAGGAAAAAAATTACTTTAAATAAACCCTTATGTTTCTTGGCAATTTTAATACCCAAATAACAAAATGATCTGTGACAACTTTAAATGGTAAGTGTTTATAGATTGAAACTTGCATATTTAATGAAAATAATTCACTCTTATTAAAATTAAGCTTATTAAGCAAGGATAAAATAGCAGGAATAGATCTCTCAGGGTCAGATATGTATAGTAACAAATGATCAGCATATAATGATAACTTATGTCCCTTCCCTACAGGTAATTCCAAAAGTATTAGGTGATTCACGAATGGCAACGGCTAAAGGTTCCAAAGCAATGTCAAATAATAGAGGACTTAAAGGGCAGCCTTGCCTCGTACCACGGGACAACTGAAGAAAAGGAGATCTTTGATTATTGGTAAAAACCAAAGCCAAAGGTTTATAATATATTAATTTACTCCATGATATAAATTTC
Organism: Hemitrygon akajei; assembly: GCF_048418815.1. NCBI lineage: Eukaryota > Metazoa > Chordata > Chondrichthyes > Myliobatiformes > Dasyatidae > Hemitrygon > Hemitrygon akajei. Next base: position 1,072,387 of record NW_027332035.1, read on the forward strand.
AAGCTAAAATTAAAAATCTGCAACGTCTTAAATAAATATGGCCATTCAACTCTATCGAACGCTTTTTCTGGTATTTTAGATGAAGAAGTATAAATTATATTAATTAATTTTCTAATGTTAAAAATGAATAACAGTTTTTAATAAATCCAGTCAGATATTTAGAGATAATTTGAGGTAATATATTTTCTGATCTAGTGGCCAGAATTTTGGTAAAAATCTTAGAATCCGTATTCAGCAAGGATATTGGCCGATAGGATGCACATTCAGTGGAGTCTTTATTTTTTTTAAGAATTGGAGAAATGGAGGCATCATAAAAAGATTGTGGTTATTTACCTACAGTTAACGCATCTTTAAAAAATTTACAAAGCCAAGGAGTGAATATAGAAGAAAATGAGTTAAAAAAATTCAGCCTTATAACCGTCCGGACCAGGGGCTTTAGCCGAATTCATTGAAAAATAGCCTGTTTTATTTCGGTTTCCTTAATAGGTGAGTCTAGAAATACACAATCTTCTGCTGTCAATTTTGGGATGTTCAATTTTCTTATAAATTCATCCATTATGGAAGAATCCCCAACATATTCTGATTGAAATAAAGAATTATAAAAATCTTGAAAGGCTTTATTTATCTCTTTATGATCAATAGTCAAAGTGCCATCTCGTTTACGAATCTTAATGATTTGCCGTTTAACCAAAGCAGTTTTCAATTGATTAGCCAATAAGTGCTTAAAACTGGGTTCTGGATTTAATTAACTGATTTTCAATCTAGGAGGATAATAACTGTGCTCCATTTGAAGTTCAATCCTCTTTTTATAAAGTTCTTTACTGGGGGTCATTGAATAAAGGGATGGGTTTCAATCAGTAATTCATCCTTGTGTCCCCCTACCGAGCTTTGACCCATCGTGAATCGGAGAGATCAGAAGCTTGAGAGGACGTAATTCACTCAGGTTCCCCAATGGAGTATTAAAGGCAGTCGTTCAGGGCAGGTTATTTTTGAGCTTTCAGCAGTGGCCAATCCACAGACAGGATGGATTATCAAGAAAACCTTCATTAGCAGGAGCAAGTGGAGCGGTCGTTGTTGGAGTGGACAGAGTTGGAGCGGAGACTTTGAGGCTTTAATTCTTTGAGGTTTCAGTGGGGAGAGCAGTCAGTCAGAGAAGGCAAAATCAGGATGGAGGTAGAATTTCTTTTGCCCCTTCTTTACATTTTCTCAGTTGAAACAGTGGAGATGTCAGGCGTGATAGTGGAAAGCTGTTTTGCGGGATGTGGGAAGGCAGGGGACCCTCCTGTGTCCCTGATAACTACACCTGTGAGAAGGGCATTCAGCTTCAGCTCCGAACAATCCATATTAAGGAGTTGGAGCTGGAACTGGATGAACTCCAGATCATTCGGGAGGCTGAAGGGGTGATAGGTAGGACATTTGAGAGGTAGTTGCACCCAAGGTGCCCGGCACAGGAAACTGGGTGACAGTGAGGAAGGGGAAGGGGGAAACAGAGAGTGCAGTTTACCCCTGTGTCCATTCCCCTGAGCAACACAGGTATCACTTTAGGTACAGTCGGGGATGGTGGGTTGACCTGGCAAAGGAAAGTCACAGCAACAGGGTCTCTGGCACTTAGTCTGGCTCTGAGACTGAGAAGGGAAGGGAGGAGACGAGGTGAGCTGTGGTCAGAGGTGATTCAGCAACAGGGTCTCTGGCACTTAGTCTGGCTCTGAGACTGAGAAGGGAAGGGAGGAGACGTGGTGAGCTGTGGTCAGAGGTGATTCAGCAACAGGGTCTCTGGCACTTAGTCTGGCTCTGAGACTGAGAAGGGAAGGGAGGAGACGAGGTGAGCTGTGGTCAGAGGTGATTCAGCAACAGGGTCTCTGGCACTTAGTCTGGCTCCGAGACTGAGAAGGGAAGGGAGGAGACGAGGTGAGCTGTGGTCAGAGGTGATTCAGCAACAGGGTCTCTGGCACTTAGTCTGGCTCTGAGACTGAGAAGGGAAGGGAGGAGACGAAGTGAGCTGTGGTGATACGTGGCTTGTTAGCTCAGGGAACTGACAGGATGTTCTGTAGGTGAGAATGAAATTCCAGGATGGTGTGTTCCCTCCTGCATGCTGGCATCTGGGTCATCTCCGGTCGAGTGCTCAGCATTCCTCAGGAGGGTGAATAGTGAAGGTTGTGGTCCATGTGGGTACCAATGAGATGGGCTGGTAGAGTTACGAGGTTCTGTAAAGAGAGTGAGGTGTTAATTGAAAGGGCAGCTCCTCCAGTCCTGTGATCTCAGGACTGCCATCTGTCTGATGTGGCAGGAATCAGAAGATTATACAGTTTAACAGGTGGCTAAAGAGTTGGTGCAGGAGGGAGGGTATAAGATTTTTGGATTATTCGAGCTGGTGAGGATTGCTGTGTACAGAGGAGTGTGAGTGTGTTGGTGGGGAGAGCACATCGTTGATGCAGTGTGACTGGGCACACAGGTCTCTCTCTCTCTCTCTCTCCCTCTCTCTCCCTGTCTCTCTCTCTCACACACACACACACACACACACACACACACACACACACACACACACACACACACACACACACACACACACACACACACACACACACACACACACACACACACACACACACACACACCAGTGGAGTGGGAGAGAGGGGAGTGAGAAGGGAAAAGCGGAATGAGGAGGATGGAGTTAGTGCTCCTTCACAAAGTCTCAGACTCACCCAACCCTTCCCCTCTGGAATTGTCCCATTCCCTCCCCCAGGCTCGGGGTGAGCATTAAGTTGCCTTGCCAACAAGAAAAGGAATTGTTCGATAACATCTGGTTAACACACTTTGATAATAAGTTTACTTTGAACTTCAACATTGAAATACTGTTTGTAAAACGTGTACTGATGAGAAATGGTCTCAGTGAAGGTCCGAGAGTGGAAAATGAACCGGTGTTCAGCCCCACTGCTCCGTGCCGGACAAGAACCCCTATCTGAGTCTGTCCCATCTGTCTGTGCTTGAGACATCTCCCTCTAATGTTTCCTCTTTCTGTCCCTGTCCCAGTGTCGGTTATTTTCCTTCTCAACCGCATTCCCTGTCATCTCCCCATGACCTTTGACACCTTTACTGATCAAGCACTGATCAGCCTCTGTTTTAAATAAACCCGATGACTTGGCCTCTGAGCCGTCCGTGGCAATGAATTCCACAGCTCCCTCATCTCTCCAAATGCATGCTGTCTGCGAGTAGACATTCTGACGCAGAAGGTTAAAAATGGCAGCTATCTACTCTGTCTATACCTCTCGTAATCTAATCAAACTCTTTCCGGTCACCCTGATCCTCCTTCACTCCAGAGAAAACAGCCCAAGTTTGTCCGAACTCTAAGTCAATAAATGGTGGGTTGTTGATTAATAACGGTGTCGAAGCTGACGTGGAGAAAGCAGCAGTATGGAGTTTAGGGGGAAATTCGAGTGGTGGAGAAGACTCAATGGACGGAATGAGTATTTCAGTTCCTACGACGAGCGGTATAGTGGTGAGATGGCGAAGCGATGCGGAGGAAGCTGCGGGTGCAGGTAAGAGTGAGTGTCCAGGTAGGAGATGGTGTTAAGCAGCTTTTCACTACGTCTTCCAAACCAACAGCAATTTACTCAGAGTGGATTGATCATAAGTGCTTTTATATTTACTTGCAGAAGGGACGATGAGCAATGCACAAGAGCTGGTACTAGCTTTGTCCGAAAACAAAACACAGACAGTGCGGTCACACCGATGGACACAAGTTCACGGACAGGGTGCACTCCGTAGTCTGCTGAATCACAGCTGCGGGTCTGCACTCAAGTGCTCAGGTACCATGTTGCATGAACATTATTAGCAAAGCTCTCTGATACAACACAGGTTCCAGCTGGTTACAGGCCATTTTGGTGCGACAAGTGAAGTACATTTCCACAGTGGTGGAGAAGCATACCTGAACCCCTCACCCCCTGTGAAAACCCTTCCAACCCTCACACCATTCCCCATTTCTGTTAACACCCTCTGTGAAAACCCATCCAACCCCTACACCACTCCCCATTTCCGTTAACACCCCCTGTGAAAACCCTTCCAACCCTCACACCACTCCCCATTTCTGTTAACACACCCTGTGAAAACTCTTCCAACCCCTACACCACTCCACATTTCTGTTAACACCCCCTGTGAAAACCCTTCTAACCCCTACACCACTCCCCATTTCTGTTAACACCCCCTGTGAAAACCCTTCCAACCCCTACACCACTCCCCATTTCTGTTAACACCCCCGGTAAAAACCCTTCCAACCCCTACACCACTCCCCATTTCTGTTAACACCCTCTGTGAAAACCCTTCCAACCCCTACACCACTCCCCATTTCTGTGAAAACCCTTCCAACCCCTACACAACTCCCCATTTCTGTTAACACCCCCTGTGAAAACCCTTCCAACCCCTACACCACTCCCCATTTCTGTTAAAACCCTTTGTGAAAACCCTTCCAACCCCTACACCTCTCCCCATTTCTGTTAACACCCCCTGTGAAAACCCTTCCAACTCGTACACCACTCCCCTTTTCCGTTAACACCCTCTGTGAAAACCATTCCAACCCCTACACCTCTCCCCATTTCTGTTAACACTCTCTGTGAACACACTTCCAACCCCTACACCACTCCCCATTTCTGTTAACACCCCCTGTGAAAACCCTTCCAACCCTTACACCACTCCCCATTTCTGTTAACACCCCCGGTAAAAACCCTTCCAACCCCTACACCACTCCCCATTTCTGTTAACACCCTCTGTGAAAACCCTTCCAACCCTTACACCACTCACCATTTCTGTTAAAACCCTTTGTGAAAACCCTTCCAACCCCTACACAACTCCCCATTTCTGTTAACACCCCCTGTGAAAACCCTTCCAACCCCTACACCACTCCCCATTTCTGTTAAAACCCTTTGTGAAAACCCTTCCAACCCCTACACCTCTCCCCATTTCTGTTAACACCCCCTGTGAAAACCCTTCCAACTCGTACACCACTCCCCATTTCCGTTAACACCCTCTGTGAAAACCATTCCAACCCCTACACCTCTCCCCATTTCTGTTAACACTCTCTGTGAACACACTTCCAACCCCTACACCACTCCCCATTGCTGTTAACACCCTCTGTGAAAACCCTTCCAACCCCTACACCACTCCCCATTTCTGTTAACACTCTCTGTGAACACACTTCCAACCCCTACACCACTCCCCATTTCTGTTAACACCCCCTGTGAAAACCCTTCCAACCCCTACACCACTCCCCATTTCTGTTAACACCCTCTGTGAACACACTTCCAACCCCTACATCACTCCCCATTTCTGTTAACACCCTCTGTGAACACACTTCCAACCCCTACATCACTCCCCATTTCTGTTAACACCCTCTGTGAAAACCCTTCCAACCCCTACACCACTCCCCATTTCTGTTAACACCCTCTGTGAAAACCCTTCCAACCCCTACACCACTCCCCATTGCTGTTAACACCCTCTGTGAAAACCCTTCCAACCCCTACACCACTCCCCATTGCTGTTAACACCCTCTTTGAAAACCCTTCCAACCCCGACACCACTCCTCATTTCTGTTAACACCTCCGATCCTTGCAGCCCTCACCATCTGGGAAAACCCTTCTGATCCTACACCCATCACCATTCTGTAAACCTGCCTCACCCCTACGCCACTCGCCATCTCTGTAAAACCCTCCACAATCCACCCCGGCGCATTCAGGTGACAGCTGACCCGAGAAAGACACCGACTGTGGCAGGTGGCAGGGCTCACAAAACACATTCACACTGGCTGATTTAGTAAACCTACCGATTTGCATGGTGATCTTCACTAAACCTCTTCCTACCTTCCCATCTTTATTTTCCCCCTCCACTTTCTGCTTTCCACAAGGATTCCATTCGTCTCTTCCCAATAATCCCCCTGCTGGAACATATCCTTGCAAGCAAGGGAAGTTCTACAGGCTCCCATTTTCTTTCCCTCTCAGCTCCATTCGTCCTTCCAGGTGAGGCAACACTTCACCTGTGAGTCTGTCAGGTTGATCTACTCTACCCGATGCTGCTGGTTCAGCCTCCGCTACGTCAGTGAGGCCCAATGTAGATCGGGAGTCCACTTTGTCAAGTACCTTTGCTCTGTCCACAACAAACGGAATTTCCCGGTCACAAACAGGTGAAACTCTGCAGATGCTGGAAATCCAAGCAACACAGGAGAAATTTTTTCAACGATTTCATATTCCCTGGCCACGTTCATCTTACTGTCACCGTGGATACCCCGTTCATGTACACCTCCCCCTCCCACCAGGAAAGTCACAGAGCTCTCCGCTTCCTTCTGGACACCAGACCCAACGAGTTCCCCTCCACAAACACTCCCCTGCTCTTTGTTTCGCTTGTCTTCTTTGTTTGAGCTGAGCTCTACTGTCACTTCTTTCTGTCACCTTGCAGTGAACTGGTGCTGGTCACGTGTGTGAATGATTTGGAGGGGAATGCAGATCGAACAATTAGTGAGATTGTGGATGACACCAGAACTGGTGTGTGGGGGAAGTGAGGGTTGTCTGAGGTTACAGTGGGATGGAGACCAGCTGGGGAAGTGGGCATAGGAGAGCAGCGGATCACTACTGTTACTCAAAAACAGGTCTTCAGGAGGTCAAAAAGACCATCATTCAGATGGAGAGACAGCTTCCCTTGGGGCTCTGGATTCACCAGACAAGACTGGTGCTGTGGTTCAACTCATCAGGTTGGAGGGAACCAGGAATATAAGGTGTTGCTCCTCCCTCCTGAGCATCAGCTCATCAATTAGGGGAACAATTCGTGGAGCAGCTTCGCACCATCCGTCCCAAGCAGAACCTCCCAGTGCCAAACATTTCAATACTGATTCCCATCCCTGTTCTGACATGTCGATCGATGGACTCCTCTTGTGCCGGGATGAAATCCCCCGTCTGGGTGGAGGTGCAACATCTTATATTCAGTCTGAGCACTCCAACCTGATGCATGAATATTGATCTCGCCTTCTGATAGACCAAACCCACCCCCACCCCCGTCTTCTTCTATTCCACACTCTTACTTCTCACCTGCTTATTACATCCGCCGGGTCCCCTCCTCCCTCTCTCTCTCCCCTCTGGTGCACTCTCCTCACCGACCAGATTATTTCTTCTCCAACCCTTGACCTTTCCCACCCACCTGCCACCTTCCAGCTAGCCTCTTTCCCCTCCCCATATTTTTATTCTGGCTTCTTCTGGGTACATCCAGCACTCAGGGCATGTCCTTTTCTTACTGTTACTATCAGGTAGTAGGTACAGGAGCCTGAAGGCACACACTAGGAGATTCAGGAACAGCTTCGTCTCTTCTGCCTTCCGATTCCTAAATGGACATTGTACCCTTGGACACTACCTCAATTTTTTAATGTAATGTATTTCTGTTTTTGCACGTTTTTAAAATCTATTCAATATAAGCATATTGTAATTGGTTTATTTATTCATTACTATTATTTTTATTTCATTTATTATTATTACTTTAACAAAAAGAATTTTACTCCTCATGTATGAGAAGGATGTCAGAAATAAAGTCAATTCATTCATCCGGATCGTGGGGCCGAGAGAGAGGGAAAGGACCCGGACTGTCCCGGGATGCGGATCCATGGTGTGTCGGCATCTCACAGTAATTGTCCCTCAGTCGCGGGAAATCTCCGCCCGTAGCGCTGCTCCGACACGCTGCCGTGTCAATCAGCCTTTCGTTTACCGAGCGCAGGCGTGATTTTCGGGAAGGTTTCGACCCTTACGCTTGCCTATGTGATCTCCTGGTCACGGCGAATCCTGGAGCGAACACGGGAGAGTCTGTGAATGTTGGAAATCCAAAGCCACTCACTCAAAACGCTGAAGGAACTCAGCAGCTCAGGCAGCATCTGTGCAAAAGAATAAACTGCCGGCGGTTCGGGACGAGTCCCTTCTTCAGCACTGAGAAGGACGGGGGAAATGCCAGAATCAAAAGGTGTGCAGTATAATCAGAGGGGAAAGGGATTAGCTAGAATGTGATAGTTGAAGCCAGGCGGGTGGGAAAGGTCAAGGGCTGGAGAAGAAAAATCTGATAGCAGGGGAGAGTGACCATAGAACATAGTAATCCACAGCACATTACAGGCGCTTCTGCCCACAATGTTGTGTCGACCATGGATCCTAATTCAGAATTTCCCTACCGTACAGCCCTCTATTTTTAAGCTCCGTGTACGGTACCTATATAAGAGTCTCTTAACAGACCCTGTTGTATCCGCCTCTACCACCTTCACTGGAAATGCGTCCCATGCTCCCTTCTGTGTGTAAAACGTACCTCTGACATCTCCCCTTGTACCTATTTCCAAGCACCTTAAAACGATGCCCCCTCGTGTTAGCCATTTCAACACTGGGAAAAAGCCTCTGGCTATCCACACTATCAAACCCCTCGTCATCTTATACACCTCTGTCAAGTCACCTCTCGTCCTCCGTCGCTCCAAGAAGGAAAGGCCAAGTTCACTCAATCTATTCTCATAAGACATGCTCTCCAATCCAGGCAAGATCTTTGTAACGCTGCTCTGCACTCTCTCTATAGTATCCACATCCTTCCTGTAGTGAGGTGTCCAGAAATGAACAGAGTGCTCCAAGTGGTGTGGAACTAAGGGTTTATATCCCTGTAACATTGCCTGATGGCTCCTGAATTCAATCCCACAGTTGATGAAGGCCAACACACCATACGCCTTTCTAACAACACGGTCAACCTGCGGAGCAGCTTTGAGCTCCTATTGGACACAGATCCTCGACACTGCCAAGAGTTTCACCATTAATAATTGGTTGGTCAAATTTGAAGACAGAATTTGCTAACTTGCAGTCCTCTGGTACTTCTCCCGTCCTGGTTGATAATGCAAAGATCATCGCCAGAGGCTCTGCAATTTTCTCCCTCTCTTCCCACAGTAGCCTGGGGTAGATCTCACCTGGCCCCAGCGACTTGTTTAACTTAATATCTTTCCAGTGCTCCAGCACGTCCTCCTTCTTAATGTCTATATGCTCAAGCATTTCAATCCGCTGTAAGTCATCCCCACAATTGTGAAGGTCCCCTTCCATGGTGAATACTGAAGCAAACTATTCATTAAGTACCAACGCTACCTGATCTAACTCAGGTATCGCACTCTATTGGTCCTACGATCACATTGCTCATCCTCTTGCTCTTCACATACTTGGTGTTTTCCTCAATCCTGCTCACCAAGGGCTTCTCATGGTCCCTTCTGGCTCTCCTAATTCACACTGACACTCCTTCCAGGTAACCTTGTAATTCTCTAGAAATCCATCTGTACTCAGTTTATTGGAGCTTCCATAAGCTTTTCTGTTCTCCTTAACTAGATTTTCTACATCCTTTGTACACTATGGTTCTTCTACCCCACCGTGTGCTCCCTGCATCAATGAAACATACCTGTGCAGAACGCCATGCCAGTGTTCCCTGAACATTTGCGACATTTCTGCCGTGCATTTCCCTGAAAACACCTGCCCACAATGATTTGCAGGTAGTGATCCTGTGAAGTTCATTGTCATGGCCGGCTCGGAGGCCAAGTCATCGGTTTGTCACGTACCCCGTGACCGGGTTACCGAACCAGCAGAAATGAAACACACTTTGGAGTCTGGTATTACTGTAGCTAATAGTGTTTATTAGTAAACTAAGCAATACAGTACTATAAAAATGCAAATATGTGAAACAGGTTAGCAATGATATGTACAGAAGTGTGGAAATAGGAATCAAAACCAAGCTCTTTCAAAGTCTAGGGGTAAATGGATAGTCTTACGATGGTGAAGAGTTCAGTTCAGTTTAGGTGGAGGGAGAGAGGGAGGGAGGGAGAGAGGGAGGGAGGGAGAGGGAGAGGGGGAGAGAGAGAGAGACAGGTTACCATCGAACTGTCCGTTGGTTTCCTGTCCTGTTGTGGTCATCGACTATGACCATGTACGACCTTTCTTCAGTGGTGGACCTGTCACCCAGGCAAGGGTGGACACACAAACAAGCCCCCACCGGTCGCACCTTTCACACACTGTGAGCCCCTGATCGATCCTCCAAACCCCCACCTTCACATGGGTGCACAACGCTCTTTCAGTGTCCCGTGGTGTGTCTGCCTGTGTCTCAGCAGAGCTGCTTTTTATCATCACTTGCTGGACACCGGCTGTCCATCAAACCGGCTCCGCCTTGCTGACGCTGCAAGAATCTTACAAGCAGGCAAAAGTGTCCTTGGAGCAAAGGTAAACAATCAGCCAAGGAGCCATAATATTAAATCATGTCTCTCATCTGCGCTGGGCGCCCCCCACCCCTTCTCTCTCTCATTAGCAGCATAGTTCACAGGGGGGTCAACTTTCGACCCCATTTCAGCTTGGTTTGCTCATCACAGGTTTTATTTAAAACATAAGTTAATCAGTGCTTGATTATTAAGGATGTCAAAGGTTATGGGGAGAAGACAGGAGAAAGGGGTTCAAAAGGGAAATAAAAGACTCTGGGACAGGTACAGAAAGAGGAAACATTAGAGGGAGATGTGTCAAGCACAGAGAGATGGGATAGACTCAGATAGGGGTTCTTGTCCGGCACGGAGCAGTGGGGCTGAACACCGGTTCATTTTCCACTCTCGGACCTTCACTGAGACCATTTCTCATCAGTACATGTTTTACAAACAGTACATTTCAATGATCAAGCTCAACGTAAATTTATTATCAAAGTGTGTAAACCAGATGTTGTTGAACCATTCATTTTCTGGTTGGCAAGGCAACTCAATGCTCACCCCCAGCTTGGGGTACGGAATGGGACCAATTCCAGAGGGGGAGGGGTGGGTGAGTCTGGGTCTTTGAGAAGGAGCCCTAACCTCATCCTCCTCATTCCCCTTCTCACTCTTCTCCCACTCAACCCGCTCTTCCTTACGCTTCATACCCACACTGCATATGTTTGTGTGTGAGAGAGAGAGAGAGACCTGCCTGCTCCACCATCCATCAACGATGCCACCCTCTCCCCCAACGCAACACCGCAATCCTCGCTGGCTCAAATAATCTGAAAATCTTATACCTTCCCTCCTGCACCGATTCCTTAGCCTTCCTGTTTCTGGCACGTGGCACAGTGGCAATCCCAAGATTACAACCCTTGAACTTAGCACCACACTCCCTGAACCCCTTTTGTTGAACCTCAATACTCCACCTGTCCATATCATTGGTACCCACGTGGACCACGACGTTCACTATTCCCTTTCCTTAAGAATGCTGAACACTCGACCAGAGATGTCCCGGACCCACGGCACACAGGACCATCCTGAAATCTCGTTCTCCCCCACAGAATCCAGTCCGTTTCCTTAATGGATGCATCACCTATCACACAGCTCGACTCTTCTCCCCTCTTCGCTTCTGAGTCACAGAGACAGAGACCCAGTTGCTGTGACTTTCCCTGGCTGGATCACGCCCACACCCCGCAACAGTATCCAGAACGATACCCCAGTTGTTGAGGGGATGACCACAGGGGTACTCTGTATGGCTGTTTCACCCCTTTCCTTTCCCTGGCTGGATCACCCCCACACCCCGCAACAGTATCCAGAACGATATCCCAGTTGTTGAGGGGATGACCACAGGGGTACTCTGTATGGCTGTTTCACCCCTTTCCTTTCCCTGGCTGTCACCCAGTTTCCTGTGTCCTGCACTTTGGGTGTAACCACCTCTCTAAACATCCCATCTATCACCCCTGAAGCCTCCAGAATGATCGGGTGTTCATCCAGTTCCAGCCTCTTAATGCAGGTTGTTAGAAGCTGCAGCCGGATCCACTTCCCGAAGGTGTAGTGATCAGGGACACTGGAGGTGTCCCTGATTTCCCGCATCCCACAAGAGGAGCTTTCCACTACCCCGTCTGTAATCTCTACTGTTCTCATTGATCAACTGAAAAGGGGGCAAAAAGTCTCTACCTTCAGCTTAGTTATACCTTCTCTGACTGAAGGCTCCCATCACTGACAGCTAAAGCCTCAGAATCTCCACTCGGACTCCATTCACTCTGACACTGACCGCTCCACTCGGACTCCATTCACTCTGACACTGACCGCTCCACTCGGACTCCATTCACTCTGACACTGACCGCTCCACTCGCTCCTGCACAACTTTCAGTTCTTGCTGAGCAAACCCAAATGCTGACTGGCCGCTGCTCAAAGGTCCAACGGAAAGAAACTGCTGCAAGGCTCTGCCTTTAATCTTCCACTGAAGACCATATGCCACAGAAACATAGAAAACCTACAGCACAATACAGGCTGTGCCGAACATGCCCTTACCTCAGAAATTACCTAGGGTTACCCATCGCCCTCTATTTGTCTTCGAGCCTTCTATTTCTCTAGCGTCAGCAAAGTTTCCTCAAGGGGAAATCTTGCCTGACAAATCTGTTGGCATTCTTGGAAGAAGCAACAAGCAGGATCGACAAAGGAGAATTGGTTTCCTCAAGTGAAACTCCTGCTGGAAAAGCAACCCGAATGAAGAAATAGATGTTGTATTCTTGGGTTTTCAGAAGGCCTTTGACAAGGTGCAACACACTAGGCTGCTGAATAAACCCACGGTATTACAGTGGAGACTCTAGCATGGATTAAACAGTGGCTGTGCCATAAGGTGGGCGTTGGGAACGGACCCAAATGCAAGACACAGACACTGAAGTACTAGGGAGAGGACTAGGTGTATCAGGAAAGAAGTGGGGAAGAAACGACACTGGACACGACACAGGCCCTGGACAACACTAGGAGACAGGGCATGGGCTAAGACTAGAGTAGGAAGGTGAGACCTAGATGAGGAACTAAGAACTGGGAACTAGGAACCTGGACAAGGATTCCGAGCCAGAGACTGGACGGGGACCCAGAACCTGGGTCTTGACTTGGGCTCGGACTCCGGATCGAGACAAGGACTGGACGTGGCAACGTAACAGTACTGGGAACCTCCTCGGAGCCTCGAACATGGACTGGAAACCTCCTCGGAGACTTTGACCCGGACTGGAAACCTCCTTGGAGACCTTGACCCGGACTGGACTTGACTCGGAGCCTGAGACTTGGACTGGACTTGGACACGGAACAACAAACAACGAAAGTCCACTCGAGTAGCGGCAAACGGTCTTCCTACTGAGCCTTGGACCCGAGCATGGGAACACAGAACATAGAGCCAGGACCCCTCCTTGGAGACAGGACGTAGGGCTGGGGCTTTACATAGAGTCAGGACCCCTCCTTGGGGACAGGACGTAGGGCCGGGACTCATACACGGACACTAAACACGGGGACACAAAGAGACAGTTCCAAGCTCCTAGATAGATAGTTTCTTCTGGTGGCGGGGCAAGGCTCCAGTCTCACTCCAGCGGTTAAACTTGACAGTGATAACAGGGGAGGACGCAGGTGAGGTTGCAGGCAAGGCTTCAGGCGTGGGTTGCTGAAAGAAGGGGAAAGGAACAGTCCAGCTTCAGGCCTGTCTTACCCAACGGAGGCAAGGAGAGGATACTGTCAAGACAAACCCCACAGAGGCAAGAACAGGATACTGACAAGATGAACCAGCAACCACACTTGAACCCAGGGCCACTTATATTCCAGCCCCAATTTGAGAATCAGGTGCCTGTGATTAAGCCCAACTGAAACAATGGACAGCCAGAAGACCCGGAGTCCAGAGTCCACGGACCGGACCGTGACAAGCTGAATGGTAGGAGGCAAACACTGGCAATAAAGGGAGCCATCTCTGGTTGGCTGCCAGTTATAGTGGTGTTCCTCAGGGCTCTGTGTTCGGACTGGTGATTTGTGTTATATTCCAATAGTTTGGAAGACGGAATTGCTGGCTTTGTTACAAGGTTTGCAGACGATATGAAGACATGAGGAGGGGCAGGTCGTTTTCGGTACAGAGGGTACAGAAGGACTGAGACAGATTTAGAGAATGGGGAAAAAACAGCAGATGGAATACAGTGCTGGGAAGTGTATGTTCATGCATTTTGGTAGAAGAAATGAAAGTGTTAACTTCTTCGAAATGGACAGAAAATACCAAACAACTGAGGTGCAAAGGGACACGGGGAGTCCATGTTCAGGATTCCCTAACAGCTAATTTGCAGGTTGAGTCTGTGGTGTGGAAGGCAAATGCAACGTTAGCATTCATTTCCAGAGATCTACAATATATAAGCAAGGATGTAATTTGGGAAGTTGGTAATCACTGGTGAGGCCTCACTTGGAGTACAGGTTTGGGCCGCTTATCTTGGAAAGGATGTGCTGAAACTGGAGAAGGTTCACTGTATGTTCACAAAAACAGATTCCAGGATTGAATGGATTGTCATATGAGGAGTGTTTAATGGGCCTGAGCCTGTATCAGCAGAGGAATCAGGGCTGATCTCATTGAAACTTATCAAACTGTGGAAGGGCTTGATAGAGTGGGTGTGGAAAGGATGCTTCCTGTGGTGGAAGAGTCTACGACCAGGGAACGGAGCATCAGAATAGAGGGGTGTCCTTTCAGAACGGAGATGACAGAGAACGGACAGAGAGTGGTGAATCTGCGGTATTCCGTGCCACAGGCAGCTGTGGAGGCCAATTCTTTATGTACATTTAGGGCAGAGGTGGATAGAATCTTGATCGATCCTGGCATGAAGGGATACGGGGACAAGACAGGTGATTGGAGCAGAGAGGAAATTTGGATCAGCCACGATAAAATGACAGAACAGACTCGATGGGGTCAACAGCCTTATTCTGGTCTTATATCTTATAGTCTGACGGTCTGTCCCCAGTGTGAACTCGCTGATGCAACTTCAAGTCAGATGACTAAGTGAATCCCTTCCCACAATCTGAGAAAGTGAATGGTTTCTCCCCAGTATGAACTAACTGGTGTCTCCGCAGCTTGGATGACAGAATGAATCCCTTCCCACATTCAGGGCAGGTGAACGGCCTCTCCCCAGTGTGGATTCGCTGATGTGACAAAAGGTTGGATGACTGAGTGAATCCCTTCCCACATTCAGAGCAGGTGAACGGCCTCTCCCCAGTGTGAACCAGCTGGTGTCTCTGCAGGGTGGATGAGTGAGTGAATCCCTTCCCACACACAGAGCAGGTGAACGGCCTCTCCCCAGTATGAAGTCGCTGATGTATTTTCATGTCAGATGACAGAGTGAATCTCTTCCCACATTCAGAGCAGCTGAATGGTTTCTCCCCAGTGTGAAATCGTTGATGTACGCTCAGCTGAGCTGCACGAGCGAACTCCTTTCCACAGTCTGAGCAAGTAAACGGTTTCTCCCCGGTGTGAATTCGCTGATGTTCCTTCAGTTGAGATGAACGTGAGAATCCTTTCTCACATACGGAGCAGGCAAAAGGTTTCTCCCCAGTGTGAATTCGCTGATGTTCCTTCAGTTGAGATGAACGTGCGAATCCTTTCTCACATACGGAGCAGGCAAAAGGTTTCTCCCCGGTGTGAACCAGCCAGTGTGTCTGTAGTTTGGATGACTGAGTGAATCCCTTCCCACATTCAGAGCAGGTGAATGGCCTCTCCCCAGTGTGAACCAGCAAGTGTCTCTGTAGTTTGGATGAGTGCGTGAATACTTTCCCACAATCAGAGCAGGTGAACGGACTCACCCCAGTGTGAACTCACTGATGTACTTTCAGGTCAGGTGACCGAGTGAATCCCTTCCCACATTCTGAGCACCTGAACGGTTTCTCCCCAGTGTGAGTTTGCTGATGTTCCTGTAGTTGAGATGACCGAGTGAATCCCTTCCCACGTTCTGAGCAGCTGAACGGTTTCTCCCCAGTGTGAACTCGCCGATGTACCTTCAGTTGAGATGACGAAGTGAACTCCTTCCCAGAGTCTGAACAGTTGATCCCCATCACTCTCTCTACATCACCGGGTCGTACCACCCTGGGCTTCAACTGGGCACAGTTCCTCCTTACAATGCCGTGTCCCGCTTCATGCCACCACACACACCTCCTTAAAGGCAGCTTGAAACACTAGGTGCACTGTCAGAGTCTCCAAAAAGTCCTCACCCACCTTCTCCTAGAGTCTCCGTACAAGAGGGGTGTTGGTCCCCACCAGAATTAATACACATCTCGTCGCAACTGAGTCCGGGCAAACCAGCGCTCAGACACTCCCTCCTCGGCCTCTAGAAACTCCAGCCTCACGGACAAATACCCATCGTATGGATAATCACCAGCACTGTTACCCCAGATTTCCAGGGCACTGAAGGGCGTCAAGAGTAAATGCGACAAATGCTGATCGTAGAATGACCGGTACAACAGCGTGACCTGTGACCCCGTGTCAAGTATGGCTTTTGTATCTATTCCCTCTATCTGGATTGACACGCTGGATCCGGGTCCCACCAATCCTTCGCTGACAGGGTCCTCTCCTCTCCGGGGTCCCGCGGCACTTTGTGTTTTCCCAGAGACTCCAGGCCGTTCCCTCACTGGGTCTCCTCTAAGCTTCCCGACCACCCCCCCCCCCCCGCCTTACTGCTTGGACACCCGTGGAGTCTCCCCTCGAGGGGCTCCCAGCCGGTCACATCCCCGGCTGAAGTGCCCCTCTTCCCCACAGTTATAACACACACCCCGTCTCGCGGGACCCCGGCCTCCCCCGGGCTTCTGTGCAGTCCGTCCCTTCAGGGAGGGGCCCTCTCTGCCAGTCCCCTCATGCGGAGGAACCTGCTCACTATCTCTCGATTGGAGCTGGCCCCAGTCACTTCACTACAAGGGGCTACCACGGAGGACTGCGCCGTACTGCCGGAGCCCTCTTTCGATTCCAATGCGTCTTCCTCCTCCCTCACCTCTCTGAGCAACTGAACAAAGGATGAGTTGGGGCCGCGATCTACTGGACTGCCGGAGACTCGTAGCAATCACTTCATGCCTCGGCGCCCCTTGCTACATTGCTACCTGGTCTATCCTGATCTGATTCACCCCCGTCTCCGGAATGACCCGCCGTCGCCTCAGACAATTTATCCTTCGCTCTACCCGGAAAAGATACTCAGAAAGCTTTTCTCCTTTCTCTTGACGTAGGCCCCGAAGCTCCTCTAAAAGCTCCACCGTGCCCCCCGTCAGACCAAAAGCCTCCTCCAATGCTTCTAGATAATCCCTCCAGATAGCCAAGTGGTTGCTGTCCTTCCCACCTTTACCTACCTCAGCTGCCACCCCTCACAAATTGTTAAACAATCTCTGCCCCTTCGCTTCCTCAGAGCACTGCCACTCACCCAGCAGCCGGGAGACATGCTCTACCCAGGACTCACAATCTTCTTCCCCTTCCGGGTAGGGATGCGCCCTGAGAAAATTCTTAAATTCTAACGACGACCCGCCGACTTGTTCATCAAGGAGTTAATGGCTGACGCCAACTCCGAACCCTCCCCCTTCCGTGGCAGAGGGGGACCAATGAGATTTTCCAAATCCGACCACTCCCTTCCTTCATCCTTCAAAAACGATAGGACCCGGTCTCGGAAATCTCCGCCCCCAGCTGCTGGCAACTTCTCTGGTGTCCCATCAGACCTGTCAAACCTTTTCTGTGTGACAATGTTCACGCCCCATGGACCCACGTCACTGAGATCACCGATAGACGGTGGCAGTCCCACCGCCGAGACGTCAGCACCGATTCGCGCTAACACATAGCCTAAATCCCCCATTTTGCCAATCTTTCTGCCTACGATTTCGACCCTACCGATAGCTCTGACCGTACTCAAGCATCAAATTAACACTCCGTCCGAGATACGCATGTCCACCCCACTTAATACGCAGGCATGAGTAACCGATACTCCCTCGATCTCACACCAGAGTTAAGTCCTATCCGAATCCATCTCCCCTCGTTTAAACCGGAACGAAGTACCCCGTATGTGACAAATTCAATCCCGAACGAGAAACCCCTCTCTTGTAGGGCGAAACGTACAAATAGAGCGGGGGCCCGAGATGCCGGATGCAGCTAGTACCAGGACGCAAGGTCGAGGAAGAGCCCACACTGGGGGAGTCGGGCCGGCCCCAGACATGCCCCTGTGAGGGATACTGCTCGGATGGTTAGTACATGCTGCCGTTCTCTGATGCCCCCGTGGTGGAGGATGAGACTCCTGGTCCTTCCCCCATTGGTTTGGATGGGGTAAGGGGAGCTGGTGATGGGCTGTACAGAGTACCACCACAGGGCGTAGGCGGGGAGTTTGGCTCGGAGTAAGAGAGAGAGGGTTCCGAGGTGCAGAGGGGTTTGGTTGACCGCTCGCGGGAGGGTTCGCCTCGTGGTTTCCATGAGTCTTCTGTAGTGTCGGTGGTGGAGGAGTTAGAAGAGGGGATGCGAAGGTCCCAGGGAAGTAAACCCCCCAGCTAGGTTGGCTTATGTAGCACCAGGGGAACGGGGTTTGATCTCTGTTTTGGGGAGTTATGTCACTGCTTTCTGCACTTGGGTTGGGCTTTGCGCTTTGCAGGAGGTGTTGGCAAATTATCTGAGCGTCATGAGGGCATGACTAAATTTGGTAGGGGGAGATTGTAGGACTCTCGGTAACAGTAACAGTGGTGTTAACTGTTCAGGCTAACAAAATGGCTTCTCTGTCTTGTTATAATGAAATGGCTTCTCTGTAATGTTATTTAATGCTGTAATGGGTTTCTGTGTCTGGTATGTTTGGGTTATGACTACCGATAAGGGGCAAACTGACCAATGGAGGATTGTTATGCTGTCTTGTATGTGTGAGCTGAGCGGGAGTTCGCGGTCTTTTTCGGGAGGCCAGCGAGGAGGACGGACGTGTGAGGAGCGGACAGCGGTTCCAGGGCGGCGGATACTGGACGTCGGCGGTTCGGACGGTGGCCGAAGGCTCGGAAGGTCCTTGTGGATGGAACCGGAGGCGTGAGCTCCAACGTATTAAAATATTACGTGCACAAACTGATAAACTTATTTATTTGGCGCATTTAGGTTATCTATTTCTACTAACCCACCACTAAGAAATAGCTATAAAATTGCAATTATTTACTCTCTTTTGGTGTATTTTCTGGTATTTGTGGGGGGGGGGGGGGACATTACACCGAATTTGCACCCAAGTATCGCACTATTAACGGAGCGACGGCACTGGGGGCACGGAGGCTACATTATCGATCTATTTCCCTCCCTCTCACTGTCTTTCTTTGTCTCCCTCACGATGTCTCAGACGCTTCGCTATCTCTCTCTCATTCTATTTTCTCTGCCCCTCCCACACGCCCTCGCGCTCACTCTCGCGACATGTTCCACGTGTCCTATCCCTCACGTGCTCTCCTTCGCTCCCTCTCCCTCACGCCAACTCTTTCGTGCGTTCTTCCCTCGCGATGTCTCCTTCTGTCGCTCTCCCTCGCGCTCACCATCGCCCGCACCTTCTCCGTCACGCCCTTTACATCACGCTCTGTCTAGCCTCATCTCCATGGCACAAGCTCCCTCGTGCCCTTTCCCTCACGTGCCCTCCCGCGCGCCCTTTCCTCGCGATATCTCATTCGCTCTCTTCCTCGCGCCCTCTCCCTCACGTGCTCTCCCGCGCGCCCTTTCCTCGCGATATCTCATTCGCTCTCTTCCTCGCGCTCATTCTCCCTGTCTCACTATCCCTCACAGAGACAAATGAACGTAACAGTTCATTTGTAAAATTCTTTTACCGGAAGATATTTCAAGATGGCAGTGAGAAGGAAAACCTACAGGTAGAGAAGGACAAGAATAAAAGGTGGTGAAGGAAAGGACGGGTTTTGACGGGAGTAGCAGTGGTTGATAGAGATGAAAATATACTCCAAGATCAGAAGGTTTTGTCAGAACCGGGGAGCAAGGGAAACAGGTTCACCTCAAGCTTCGATATAACAGGGCGGGACGTGAGGCGCAAAAGGGATTTCTCTGGGATGTTGAGGCCAGTGATGCCGTCGGGATCAGCTGTAAACAGCTGTTTTGTAATTCTAAGGCAGCGCACAAAACGGGAAATGAGTAAATAATTGACAGGACTCTGAAGAAGGGTCTCGGCCCCAAACGTCGACAGTTTATTCTTTTCCATAGATGCTGCCTGGCCTGCTGATTTCCTCCAGCATTTTGTGTGAGGAGAAGAGTAAACAGTCGAGGTTTCGTGGCGAGACCCTTCACCAGGATCTGACTCTCTGTGTCTCGTTTTGTATTTCGAGCGAATGCAGATTCTCTCCTGTTTGTTCTGTAACTCTGTTCATCACATTGTTTCTATAGAATCACAAGTGGAGGGGGGTAGAATAGGGAGCATGAAGGCAGCTGAATTCTAATACGTTACTACATTTATTTCTAATGCTTCATGAGTTTCAAAATCCGATTCAGCGGGTATTTCACCGCATTCTTCAGTTCCTCTCGGAATTTGCTCTGAGTCAGGACGTAAATACACGTGTTGGTGCAGGAACTGAGAATCTGCAGCATGTCCGATGTGCGTCTTATGGTGTCGCGTGGATCCGTGACAGGATAAAAAAACGTGTTTGAAATCCGTCTATAGATGGAAAACACCACCCGTGTCCCCCACAACAATATGAAGCTACCGGTTATGCTGAAGAGCAAAACGATGGATTTGCGTCGGTTCTCCATCTCCCGGTCCTTGTCATTCTCTCCACTCTTTTGTCCCCGGAGCCTCCTGCGGGATCGACTGGCCGCTAGAATCCGCCTGACAGTCAGAATATTGAGCAGTAACATCAGAAAGAAAGGGACAAAAGGGGCCAAAATGAGGTGAAACATCTCAAATGCCGCCCATGAGGGTGAGTTTGTGAAGCTTGGTCTAGCAACACAACGCCAAGGAACACCATTAATTATTACAATGGGCTCGTATATAAAACCGTAGGGGACACTCACCAAACAAGACAACACACTCACTGTCCCGATAACCGCAGCCGCCGTTCTCTCGGTGCAATATTTTGTTTTCAGCTTCTCACAGCAAATAGCCACAAATCGATCGACGGTGAAAGCGACAGTCAGCCAGACTGAGGCCGTAGTGCTCGCAAACATCAACCATTCACAGAGACTGCACACAGGAGTAATTCGCAGGAATGATCGGGGAAAATAAATGGCAGCAGTCCACCTCAGCAGCGGATCCGAGATAACGACCAGGAGATCGGCCGCTGCCATTCCCACCAGGTAGCGAGTGATGCATTTGGAGAGACCGCACTTTCCCCGGGACAGGATCACAATCGCCACCAAGTTCGCTGGAAGAGAGGCAGTGATCAGCAAGTTGAGAAAATACTGAGCAGAATCCAATGCAGCAGTTTGAGGGGACCCTGTAATATTTCCGAATTATAGTTACATTTAGCGGTGGGTGGGGGTCGAGAGAGGGCGCAGAGCTGGCGCAGACAGAGAAGGAGCTTACACAGTGAAATAAAGTCAATATGATCTGAATACGGATTCCTTACTGATGACCGAAATGTGAAGTGGCAGCGGAAAGCAAAAACTGGGTAACTACCTCCTCAGAGTCAATACTGGATGGAACAATTCTGGATGAAATGGAGAAATCTGGACGCTGATGGCGGGATTCTTCCATTAGACAATCAGCAGCTTCCATGGCGATCCCTGTCAGCGACAGACAGCCGAAGGACGGAGCAAAAACAGGAAATGCTGGAAACACATATCCAGACAAAACAGAGAATGTGGAAAACAGTTAAAGTATCCCTCCCCAGAACTGTTCTCAGAGAGACCCCGGACACAAGTCTCTTTCCATACAAGCTGTTTGGGGCTCAGTGTTTCCAGCATTCCCCGAGATTGTTTCCTATTCCGGCATTTGCCACCTCACTGACTTTACAACAGAACATTGACTCATTCCAACAGATACAGCGCAGTCTGACACAACCTCACAGACAGACAGGACGCCTCCCACTGAATCCATCACATGGAAGCGGGGGAGAGGAATTCAAACTCGGTGCCGTAGTCAGATGTCTGTAACGGTGTCAGGTGTAGATATAATAGATCACATTTCACTGTATTGATAACTGTGAAACACCACGTCAGTTGTGTTAATTGACTCAGCGTCGACTTCATTATGTTATCCATCATCTCCTTTATATTCAGTCATATCGCAGACATTTACTAAAAATCCACAACAGTTTCGTGTTACAACACGGATCTCCTTACATTTGCTAAAGTGTTACTACAGTCGATGGTTTGATTGTTGCTCCTAAGCGGACGATCACTCACATTCAAATGCAGACGGTAAATTGGCAGAAGCTCCGCGGGCTGTGTAAACAAAATATTTGCAAAAGCAGTGCAGCTACTACAGGACCAGAAGCAGAGAGCCGAACATCTCATTGTTAATCACAAACCGCTGGAGGAACGCTGCCTGACCTGCTCAGTCCCACGGAAACTAGCCGTTTCGCTGAATTCCTGCAGCGGTTTGCTTTTAGATAGAAATCCCAGCATCTATAGTCCCGGTGTTTCCACTCCATTCCTGAAATGCGGTATACAGGCACAGTTTAAACCAGCGGCAGCATCAATCACATCATTGGGATTAAACTTACTTCAACATCCACCCACGGCAGCTGACACTGCGGCTTACCGGGAATTCCAAAGGCTGAAATAAAAGGATAGTAAACGTCTTCTATCCGCCAGATGACTGGATACACCATTCCAGTGATAATCTGTGATTTCTGTTGCTCCGGAATACACAGCTCCGGCAGACAGCTGATGCATTCCAAGCGGCCCTGATTTATACAGAGGATCTGTCTCCAGAGATACGGTTATACACCTCATTAACTTCCTTAGTAACAATAACTTAAACAAACACTTTAATTCAATACCATTGTCTCCTTTGTAAATATTGGGGCGATTGGATACAAATACATCAAAAATCTACGACATTACCTCAGCAGCGACCCTGGTGAAAATAGGCCGAGTGATATACTTTCAAAGATTGAGCTCTGTCACGAAGCAGATACACTTAGCGATTTCATCTTTTTGTTGGCTAATTATTTATCTCTGAACGGAGACCAGCGACATTGACCGATTCCTACCTCTCTCCCTGCAGTTTCCCATTTTGAACTGTCCTTCAGTTCCTGCTCTCTCTCTCTCTCTCTCTCTCTCTCTCTCTCTCTCTCTCTCTCTCTCTCTCCCTCACACACACACACACACACACACACACACACACACACACACACACACACACACACACACACACACACACACACACACACTCAGAAACAATTATACAAATGTATTTCTATGTTACGGTGACTATCCAGTTGAACATACTATTTACTATAAGTCACTATAAATTGCGTATTACACATTTGGTCAGAGACATAACGTAAATAATTTTACTTCTCATGTATATGAAGGATGTAACTAATGAAGTCTATATAATTCGAAATGCACAAGCACAGATTCGAACAAAGATACAAAGAGAAAGAGATCAGGATGGGAACGGTAAAATAAGCACGTTGCTAATGCACAAACACGAGAAAATCTGAAGATGTTGGCAATCCAGGGTAACATAAGGAACTCTGCCCAGTTCCTCCAGCATTTTGTGTGTCATGTTGCTGATGTAACAGTCTTTAATGGGGATCTCAAATCTGCCAAAGGTCAATAGAAATCGAGAACAAATATTTCAATCTGCAAAAGAATAGTCAGACTGTTAAATAATACAAAAAAATACTACAAATTGGCAGAGGAATATGTGCATAGCAGCTGGAAATGAACGAGTGAAAGGCAAGCGTGAGAAATATTGTTAGAAGTAAGACAGACAGACCCACACACACACACACACACACACACACACGCACGCACGCACGCACGCACGCACGCACGCACGCACGCACACACACACACACACACACACACACACACACACACACACACACACACACACACACACACACACACACATTCCGATAGGCAAACTGACAAATAAATGGGTCAAGCAAGCAGACAGACTGCCAGAAACGGAGACATAGATTGCAGGACTGTGGTGTTCCTCTTGTATCTCCTCGTCTCTGGTACAATGTAAGAGTGTTGTGTTCACTCTGTACCTGATACAGGTACAGTCTATGATACAGTGTGATACTGCACAGGACCGAAAGAAGTGCTAAGGTTGTAAGTCATATCAGCTCAATCTTGGGTACTAGCCTACAAAGTACCCAGGACATCTTTAGAGAGCGGTGTCTCAGAAAGGCAAAGTCCATTATTAAGGACCTCCAAAACCTAGGGCATGCCCTTTACTCTCTGTTCCCATCAGGTAGGAGGTACAGAGGGCTGAAGTCACACATTCGGTGATTGAAGGACAGCGTATTCCCCTCTGCCATTCGATTCCTAAACTGACATTAAATCTTTGGACTATACCTCACTATTTTTTAATATATGGTATTTCTGATTTGTTTACATCATTCAATATACTTACACTGCAACTGATTTACTTTGTTATTTAGTAACATTATTATTTTTATATTCTTCATTATTATGTTTTCTTCCTCTCGATCATGCATTGCATTGAAATGCTGCTGCTGCTAGGTTAACAAATTTCACGTCACCTGCCGGTGAATATAACCCTGATTCTGATATGATTCTGAGATGGTAGGGTTCATTCTGTACCTGTCAGTCTCCAATACCGTGTGAGAGGGCGGGTTTCATTATGTACTTGTCAGTCCATGATACAGTGTGAGATTGTGGGGTACATTCTCTACCTGTCAGTCTATGCTTCAGTGTGAGAGTGTTGCGTTCACTGTGCATCTGTCAAATCACTTTATAAAGAATTGCTTTCTGATGTCAGTCTGAAATCTCACTTTCACCAGTCTCCACGTTTCCTTGTTGATAGATTAATTTTGAAGTAGCAGTTGGCATCATACTTACTCTGCCCTTAATGATTCTGAATATCTCTATCATATCTCCTCTCATTGTATGTCAACTTAGGCCAGATAGATTTAATTCTCTCAATCTTACTGCACAGCTGACACCCTGCAGTCCTGTAATGAGAGGAGTCGCCCTTCTCTGATCTCTTTCCAATGACTTCACATTCCTTACAAAATATGGTGATCAGAATTGTACACAGTTCTCAAGGCGTGGCCTCACAAGTGAATGAAATAGGTTAAGGAGACGTCTCTAGCTCTGGACTCCTCTGATCGTATTACATAGCCCAACCTTATATCAGCCTTCCTCATTGCTTCAGTATGTTGTCCAGATGTTGATAGTGATGTCTTCCAGGAGACTCAAATCCTTCTCCTACAATGCACTTGCTTACTCAAGACCCCTATTGTATATTTATATCAAATACTTCTACTTCCTAAATGTAATATCTTACATTTATTTGCATTAAATTTCACCGGTCATTTATCTGCCCACGTCAGGCTTTTGTTTAGATCTACCTGTATTGATTCTGCTGCCTGAATGGTATCAGCCCATCTCTCTAATTTTGTGTCATCTGCATACTGAGCTAGTTTATTACTCTGTGCTTATCCAAATCATCAATGTAAATAAAAACAGCAGCAGCCCCCAAACGGATTCTTGTGGAAGCCACTTTTAACATTTTCCAGCTGTGAAAATGATCCTCTCTCACCATAACTTTTCCCTTTCTGCTTCTCAGCCAGTTCTGCACTCATTCACATCCCGTAGCCTGAATCCCTACCTCCTGTAATTTGAATATTAACCTCTTCTGGGGTACCTTTTCAAAATCCTTCTGAAGCCCAAGTAAATGGTATCACCGCTTTATTGTGATCATAAACTTTGTTTCCCCCCCCCGCCCACTTCATAGACCTGCAACATATTAGTGAAACATGATTTACCCTTTCTGAACCCATGCTGCCTGTCTGCTAACAGAACGCCATAAAAATATAAGACATCGGAGCAGAACTAGGCCGTTCGGTCCATCGAGTCTGCTCCAACATTCAATAATGACTGATCCTTTCTTTCCCCTGCTCAAACCCATTTCCAGGCCTTTTCCCCATCAGTTTGATGCCATGTCCAATCAGAAAACTATCAATCTCTGCCTTAAATACACCCAATGACCTGGCTTCCACAGCTGCAAGTTGCAAAAATTCTTCAAATTCACCACCCTCTATCTAAGAAATTTTCTCCACATCTCTGTTTTGCATTGACATCCCGCTATCCTGAATCTATCCCCTCTTGTCTTAGACTCTCCTATCGTGGGAAACATCCTTTACACTTCTACTCTGTCTCAGCCTTTCAACATTCAAAAGGTTTCAATGAGAACGTCGCTCATCCTTCTAAATTCCAGTGAGTACAGACACAGAGTCATCAAATGTTCTTCGTATGCTAACCCTTTCATTGTCTGGAATCATCCTTGTGATCCTCCTCTGGACTCTCTCCAATGCCGGCACATCGCCTCTGAGATGAGGAGCACAAAACTGTACACAATACTCAAGGTGAGGCCTCAGTATCACATTCCTGATCTGGTATTCTGGACATCAGAAATGAATGCTCACATTGCATTTCCTTTCCTCACCACCAACTCAACCTCCAAGTTAACCTTTAAGGTGTTGCATACAATGACACCAAAGTCACTTTGCCTCTCAGATTTTTGGATTTTCTCCCCTTTTAGAAGATAGTCTGCACATTTATCACCACTACTGGAACGCATGACAGTGCATATTCCAATATTATATTTCATTTGCCACTTATTTGCCCTTTCTCCTAATCTGTCTAAGTGCTTCCGCATCCTACCTATTTTCTCAACACTACCTCCCCCTCCACCAGTCTTCATATCATCAGCAAACCTGGCAACAAATCCAACTATTTCATCATCTAAATCACTTATATACAGCAATAAGTAATGGTCCCAACACCACTAGTCACTGGCAGTAATCCAGACAAGGATCCCTGTATTCCCACTTTCTGCATCCCTGTTCTTATCAGCTGTTTTTCCAACTCGGCGTTTATTCATATTCCTCTTATCTTACCCACAATACACGTTCAGCTTACAGGTAAGTATCTTAAAGTGTCAGTGCTGTCACCCCTCTTATATACCAAGAAAATATTTGTCCATTTCAAGTCATTACAGACTTCATCAGTCTTCACAGAGTTTTGAAAAGTATTTGTTTTGTGTTTGTATTTCTAATTGTAGGCTTCGCTAAGTACCCTTGGATATATGTTGTCTGACACTGAGATTTATTAACTTTCACCCTTTCCATCTGAAACAGGACCTCATTTAGTAAGATCACTGAATCAGCTTAAGCAACTTTATTTTTAACATCTTTTTAAGTGAACACTTTAGCGAATTAAGAGTTAATCATCCGCTATGTCCTCCTCTTCATAATTTTATGTAACTTTTATTTAATTTTTATTTTATTTTATTTATGTATCCTCTGCATAACCGTTATTCCTAATACACTTAACTTTCCAATTAACATTTCTTTTATGACTGAAGTATTGACAAAACCGCTTGGTCAATCTTAATATTATCAGCAATATCCGTCTCAACCTGTCTTTGGCAGTAAGAAGTTCATACTTGACTATAGCTCTCATATTTTCATATGCCCTATGGTTAAAATGTATTACTATATTTTTCTGTGTTCCTTACTTAGCTGTCTTTTCTTCAATATTTTTATAAATCTTTGCTCATTCATGTAGTTGATCTAATGTTTTATTTTGCATCTTGCTGACCTTGGGTATGAATATTTCCTTCACGACATGTATTATCTATTTAAATCGATGCCATTGCCCCTCAACTGACTCAATCACAAGCAGTTTCTTCCATTTTTCCTCCTGAGGTCTTTGCCATATCTACACAAACTTTGTCTTTGTGAAATTCAATCTAAGGGCTTTGTTTTATTTTACTGATCTACTCCCACAAAGTACTTCGAGACAATGTTTTGTTCAGTTGTTCCGAAGGCTCACCAACTTCCCCTGAATGTTACAGAATAACGGATCCAAACAGGACTCCCCCCATGTTAGTGTATTAGCATACTGGCATACTGGGTCCAAAAATAATGCAGTGTGTTGTTGTAGTACAAGATGGAACTCTAACAAAATGTAGCAAAATATAACAGCTGAAGAGAAAGGTAAATCATAAGTTGCAAGATCATTATGTGGTAACTTGTGGGACCAATAATTCACCATATAGTGCTAGTCTCATAACCATAAGATAAATGTTGTCATTAAGCCCCGTGGTACGTGCTTTCAGGGTGATTTCTTAATGATTTTTGTGTCTTTGCAATTTAATTCAGGGCATGGCCATGAACTCGGGCTCTCTTTGGGAAGGACATGACTTTCGTGGATATGACTCTGACCCTGACACCGGCAACTCCCCTGTGTCACATCGTCTCTTTTCTTCGGTTACTCATGTATAGAAATGACAGTATCTTACAGCCAGTGAACGCACCATTCAGCTCGCCTTTGGTCTCGGGAAGGAAACCGGTGCGGTCACATTCTATTTGAACCAGCCAAGACTTGGGCTCTGAACCCGATCTCTGTGATGAGATCCTACATATTGAGTGTATAGAGTTAGGAAAGAGGCTTCCTTCCTTCTGTCACCAATGTACTTGTCAGACTGTAATTTGTGGCCAATAAACACACGATCCAGCTTGCCTTTGGTCA